>NW_026843710.1:6348750-6655714 GCF_030254825.1 Meriones unguiculatus
TACCTCCATCTTCTTCTATTTACAGGTGGATGAATCGCAATGTCCCCTTGAAGCCCATCTATTTACATGTGGAGTCCCCAATGAGGAAATGTCTAAGAAATGTTAGGAGTTAAGGCATTTTTAGATAATGTAATTTATTTTGTTTCCCTAACTTCTTTCTTAGCCCTATTGTACTCACAGTCTTGAGCAGTGGTTCTCAATCCTCCTAATGCTGTGACCCTTCAAAAGATTTCTTTACATTAAGGTGACCATGATCCAAAATAAAACATCATGTGTGTTACCTTAAAATTGTAGTTTTGCTAATGTTATGAATAATAATGTAAATATCTGATTTGCAGGACATGTGATAGGTGAACGCTGAGAATGGCTTACATGTCCCCACCCAAAACAAAAGAAATAAAAACTCACAGAAGGAGAATCATTTGTCTATCTGAACATGCAAGGATAAATCAAGTCACACAGCTCCCGTCAATACTACTAATTGATCTGAGTAAGTAGGTAAAATAAAATATGATGATACAAGGGAAAGCAAATGAGTCAATTCTACTTCAGTCTTTCTTGGAATTTGAGTGAACTGGTATGCAGCAAGTGATCATTGTTTTTTGGGGATCAAATTTATTTTGCTATTTTTCCTTAGTTGTCACAGAATCAAAAGATCTCAGCATAACTATGTTAGTTATCCCCAGCATGAGGTCAGATTCTATCTTCCAGTCAAGTTATACTTCATTAGGAAAAGAGGAAGACCAAGGCTTTGAAGCAAGTGGACCAGATGTCTATATAGAATATCCCAGTGGTCTACACAAAGTGCTTGGAAAGATGCATTAGGCAGAAACTGCAATAGTTTCACCATAAGGCTTTCTGCCATTTTTAACAAATACAGTAATCCTAAATATAAACGTTCATGATAGCAAGATACATTTCCACTTTTCACAGAACACATCTGGATAAAATGAATCAAGTAATCTTCAATCTGAGAAGATATGGGTATCCAAACTTTCTTTGGAATTTAATTACTTACAATTTGTAGTTAATATTCAAAACAAGGTCACAGATCAACCCGTAATGCTAGAAAACAATTTAAAATACCTAGTTCTGGAGCCTTGCTTTGTGGTTATAAAGTAAACAAACTTTCATGATAACAATGTTTTTTGAGCCTAGAATTCCCTCAATCATCTTCTTCTTCCTGGCGATTTGAATTGAAATGTCCCTTGAAGCCCATCTATTTACATGGGAAGTCCCCAGTGAGGATATGTCTGGTAGGTTTAGGAGATATGGCCTTGTTTGAGAACAGAATTCCTTTTGTTTTCCTAATTTCATTCTCAGCCCATTTATCTTTTATATACAGGAGGACTACTGATTTTTTTTTTAGTTAATTTTGTATCCAGCCACTTTGCTGAAGGTGTTTATCAGCTGTAGGAGTTCCCTGGTAAAATTTTTGGGGTCACTCAGGTATACAATCATATCATGTGCAAATAATGATTTCCCTACAGGCTTGCTGTATATTGCCTTTTCTATATTTACATATGTTCCTTATAGCCCTGATCTCTGCAATACTGTAAACATGAAATGCATGTTAGATTTTGTCAAATGCTTTTTGGGCATCTAAGGGGATTATCATGTGTTTTATTTTCTTTCATTTTTTTTAATATGGTGGATCACACTGATGGATTTCAATATGTTGAACCACTCTTGCATACCTGGGATAAAGCCTACTTGATCATAATGGATGATATCTTTAATGTTTTCTTGTATTCACTCAAAGACATAAAGTACCTTTGTATGACCCTAACCAAACAAGTCAAAGACATGGATGAAAAAAAATTCAAATCTCTGAAGAAAGAATTAGAAGATATCAGAAGATGGAAAGATCTCCCATGCTCATGGGTTGATAGGATGGTAAAAATGGCCATCTTACCAAAAGCAATCTACAGATTCAATGCAGTTCCCATCAAATTACCAGCACAAATATTTACAGACCTTGAAAGACAATTTTCACCTTCATAAAGAAAAAATAAGAAATCCAGAATTGCGAAAAAAAAATCCTCTACAACAAAAGATCTTCTGGAGGTATGTCCATTCCTGATCTCAACATGTATTATAAAGTAACAGTAATAAAAACTGCATGGTACTGGCATAGAAAGAGAATGGTGGTTCAATGGAACTGAATAGAATACCCAGAAATAAACCCACACATTTATGAACACATCAATATTGACAAAGATTCCAAAACCATACAATGGAAAGAAAAATCTAACATCTTTAACAAATGGTGCTGGTTCTATTTGGATATCTACATGTAGAAAAATGCAAATAGATCCATACATATCGTCCTGCACAAAAAGAAAGTCCAAGTAGATCACAGACCTCAACATAAAACCAGACACATTAAATAAGTCAGAAGAAAAAGTGGGGAAGAGACTAGAACTCATTAGTACTCAAGGAGACAACTTGGGTATATATATATTTATATGAGCATATATCATGTTTGTCTTTCAGTTTCTGGGACAGGTCACACAGGATGATCCTTTCCAGGTCCCACCATTTACCTGAAAGTTTCATGATAGCCTTATTTTTCATTGTTCAGTAATAATCTATTGTGTAGATATACCACAATTTTTGTATCCATTCTTCAGTTGAGGGGCATCTGGGTTGTTTCCAGCTTCTGGCTATTACAAATAAAGCTACTACAAACATGGTTGAACAAATGTCCTTATTGTGTACTTGAGCCTCTTTTGGATATATGCCTAGGAGTGGTATGGCTTGATCTTGAGGAAACACTATTCCTAGTTGTCTGAGAAAGCACCAGATTGATTTCCAAAGTGGTTGTACAAGTTTACATTCTTACCAGCAGTGGAGGAGTGTTCCCTTTTCTACACAACCTCTCCATCATGTGTTGTAACTTGAGTTTTTGATCTTGGCCATTCTGATGGGTTTATGTTGAAATCTCAGGGTAGTTTTAGTTGATATTTCCCTGATGGCTACTGACATTGAGCATTTCTTTAAGTGTTTCTCTGCCATGCAATATTCATCTAATGCGAATTTTCTGTTTAACTCAGTTTCCCATTTTTTAATTGAATTACTTGGTTTGTTGCTTTTCAGCTTCATTAGTTCTTTATATATACTGGATATCAGCCCTCTGTCACATAGAGGGTTGGTGAGGATTTTTTCCCATTCTGTAGTCATTTGTTTTCTTTTGATGACTATGTCCTTTGCTTTACAGAAGCTGTTTGGTTTCATGAGGTCCCATGAAAACCAAATTATTGATTGTTGCTTTTAGAGCCTGTGCTGTTGGTGTTTTGTTCAGGAAGTTGTGTCCTGGGCCAATCAGTTCAAGGCTCTTTCACACTTTTTCCTCTAACTGATTTAATGTGTCTGGTTTTATGTTGAGGTTTTTGATCCACAGACACTTTAGTTTTGTGCAGGGTGATAATTATGGATCTGTTTACACTTTTCTATATGTAGATATCCAGTTAGACCAGCACCATTTGTTGAAGATGCCATCTATTTTCCATTGTATGGTTTTGGCATCTTTGTCAAAGATCAAGTGTCCATGAGTGTGTAGGTTTATTTCTGGGTCTTCTATACCATTACTTTGAACCACCATTCTGATTCTATGCCAGTACCATAGAGTTTTTGTTGCTGTTGCTCCATAATACAGCTTGAGATCAAATATGGAGGTACTGCCAGAAAATTTTTATTGTTGAGGATTAGTTTAGCAATTCTGGGTTTCTTGTTTTTACATATGAATTTGTGAATTTATCTTTCAACATCTGTAAAGACTTGTGTTGGTAATTTGATGGGAACTGCATTGAAACTGTTGATGCTATTGGTAAGATGGCTGTTTTTATTGTGAAAATCCTGCCAAGCCATGAGCATGGAGATCTTTCCATCTTCTGATATCTTCTTCTAATTCTATCTTCAGAGACTTGAATTTTTTTTTTTCATCCATGCCTTTGACTTGCTTGGTTAGAGTCATACCAAGGTACTTTATGCTTTTGGCCAAATACAAGAACGCATCAAAGATATCATCCACTTTGACCAAGTAGGCTTCATCCTATGTATGTATAGTTGGTCAAATATATGGAAATCCATCAATGTGATCCACCCTATTAAAAAATGAAACAAAGAAAAAGACACATTATAATCTACTTAGATTCTGAAAATCACATAATGAAATCCAACCTTCATTCACTTTTAAAGTATTGGAGAGATCAGGGTTAATAAGGCATTCATCTAAACATAGTAAAGACAATATAAAGGAAGCCTATAGTCAACATAAAACTAAATGAGAAAAACTTAAAGCAATCCTACTGAAATCAGGCACAAGGCAAGGCTGCCCAATCTCTCCATATCTCTTCAACATAGTTCTGGAAGTCCTTCCTAAAGCAAAAAGACAATTGAAGGAATTCAAGGGTAAACAAATCAGAAAGGAAGATGGCAAAGTATCATTATTTGCAGATGATATGATTGTATACCTGAGTGACCTCAAAAATTCTACCAGGGAACTCTTACTGCTGATAAACACCTTCAGCAAAGTGGCTGGATACAAAATTATCTCACTAAAAGCAGAACCCTTCCTGTATAAAAAGACAAAAGAGCTGAGAAAGAAATTATCAAAACAAAAGAAATTATATTTCTTTTATAATATATAAATTATAACATATAATAATATATAACATATAATAATAACATATAACATAATAATATATAATTATATATCATATATTTTATATTTTATATATATTATATACACTATATATAATAATAACAATATATAATAATATAAATCATAACAAGGCCATACCTCATAACAATACCAAGACATTTCCTCACTGAGGACTCAACATGTAAATAAATCGGCTTTGAGGGGAAATAGCAATTCAAATCATCAGGAAGTAGAAGAAGATAGAGGGAATTCTAGCCTAAAAGAACATTTGTATTCTGAAAGTTTGTCATTCAATACAATGATTAAAATCCCAGCAAATTCCAATGACTAAAGAACAGGACTGCCAATCTCCTTTGGGTAAAATGTGGAATATTTCTATAGTGGAGTATTATACAGGCAAATGGAAAGAACCAGGAATAATCATCGTGGGTGAAATAACTAAAATGCAGAAAGACACATATGGCATGTATTCACTTAGTAGGAGGTCTCCTAATAGTGGGGGATTAAGTTCCAATAGGCCATCTATTGTGAACAAACCATTCTTCCACTAAGAGAATTGGGTGACAGTTAACTTAGTTGTGGGGTCAGGGCATCCTATGGCAATTTACAAGCAATCCAGGCTCTTGTTATTAAAATATGTTGCTCTCTGTCCTCAATTGATGTATCAGTGCCATGTTCTTGCATCCACAGAGTTGCTTCCTTCTGAGTTAAATGGGATTACATAGAGACTCACAGTCCTTTAATATGCAGAGAGAGATCTTAAAACACCCAGCTCTAAATGGAATTTTTCTATGAAATACTACCTTCCCTCAGTTCTCTGATAAGCCTGCTGGAGAGGAGGCAGGAAGAGTGTCATAAGTAGAGCAAATTGAGGATACAAGGAGACCAATGCCCTGAGAACCACTATGCAAAGATATATGATGCAGCTATCTTTGAAGAGACCTGATAATCTAGGGTCAAGTAGAAGGGGGAGGGGGATTGCCCCTATCAGGGAAGTAGAGAAAGAGCATAGGGATAAAGATGGGAGTTGAAAGAAAAGCAATGTGGCAACAGAATGGGTACAAACTGAACATATCATAATAAATAAATACATAAGAAATACTGTGATCAAAGTGAAGAAGTATAGAGCTCTTCAAGTCTGATGTCTTCTTTTTGGGGGTTGTGTCAGGGTGTGGCAAGGATGAACTAAGTTTTCTATAAGGGACTTGGAACTGAGACTCTGATTATGTTCCAATCAGTGTGTGAACAACACATACTTCAACTAATGTATTTTAAAGAAAAACAAATATTTTAGTGTGACATATAAGTAGGAATGTGAATCTGGGAGCAATGATAAAGCATTGAAATGTATGTTATATGAAATTCACACATAATCAGTAATAATAATATGTTGACAACTTTTGCAATGACTTTTAAAATGGAGAAAAGATTCCTCTAAAGGAGGCCAGAGTTTGATTTGTAAGGCATGCTTTCCAGACATTATGTAGCAGACAATCCTAGCCATGAAATATTGGTTAACCAGCTACTTCAGACACCATGAGCTAAGTTGGTGCCTCTGAACAATCAATTCTGGCACTATGACTTCATTTAATGAATATATCTGGTGGACTGAGCATGAATCACAGCTACTCTTGTGTCCAAGGAATACAACATTACTTTGTCCTGAATGCCGGGTTTTAACTGTAAACCCCAGGACTAGGAGAATTGCTCAATTACCACTCAGTAGGACATAGCTGCTAATCAAGCCAGGTCAGCCAAGGCAACACTGCTTATTTAAGGTAGGCAACCCTAGTGTGGAATAGCACAAGGTATCAAATGATATCTTGTCCCTTAGTTCTACTTTTACATAAAAAGATTTTTCTCTGTTTCACCCAAACCAGTCCCAGGATTTGTCTGGTTTACTTTTTCCCTGCTCGTAAAGACACAATAACCCAGTGAATGCTAGACCCTGCCAGCCTATTATATCAATAAGAATCATGAGGTACATTTAGTGAGTACTTGAGTAACTGCTTAATTCAAAGTCACAACCTAGGAAATTTCAGATCCCAGACCACAGTAGACCATGTTGTCATTAGGTACATTCACCTTCCTTCCACATCACACTGAAGCTTCCCTACTTAGGAAGCTATCCAATTAAATAAATATTAAAGTTTCATTTTTTGACATTGTCAGAGAAGTAAACAGGAGTAAGTGTGTGGAATCTGCATAAAAGGATGAGATAAAGGCTTGTTGGGTTTCACAAGAAAAAGTCACATGTGCACATATCAGACATACTGGACAGTGAGGAAAGTTTATTTACTCATCTCTATAGAAACCTCAAGATTCTCTCAGGTGCTGATTGGCTGAGAGGGAGAATTATGTCATGAAACACATGAAACCCAGTGAGAGTTTCAGGAGCCAGTTATTAAAAGGGCCAAGTGGAAAGTGTGCTTGAGAGAAAGGATGAGCAGCCCTACAGGCTTTGATCTGGACAACTGAAAGCACACAACCCAGAGATGACAGTTCCTGTGTCCAAGACTCCTAGTTCAGGAAAAGTGTCAAATATTTCTTTCAAGTGGACATTAATTACTATCATGTGTCCTTGACTTGTGACTTTAACACCATCACAGAATCCATTATAATTTGTTAAATGCACAGACATGTCCTCTATCATGGAAATACTTACTAGAAAAATGTTTCCTGACCAAGGCCACTCTTTGAACATAAGGCATTCAATGTTACTCTGCTTATATTTTTACAGAGACCATCCAGAATGTCATGTGAGCAAGAGGTCAGTCATTTTTTTGTAGTCCTCCAGCAGATCTGAGAGCTTTCATACTGAAACACAAGCAGAAATCAGAGAAAGGGAGACTGAAAAAGATACACAGAGAGAGCTAGATGACAGATTCAAAATAGAGAAAATGAGACTGACAGAAACAAAGATACAAACTGACAGAGACTGAGAGATAGAGACTCCATCACTTTGGTCACTTTCATTGGCCTATTAAGCTCAAAGAACGCTGTCCAATAATATAACTCCAAAAGGAATTATATTTTTTAATATTTTATTCAGTTTTTATCAATTATATTTTATTCACATTTTATACTCCCATAACCTCTATGCTCCCAATCCCACCTTCCCTCCTACTTCTCCATACATGCTCCTCCACAAGTCCACTGATAGGGGAGAAATTCTTCTCCTTCCTACTCATCCTAGTCTATCACATGTCATCAGGAATGACTGCATTATCTTCCTCTATGTCCTGCTGAGGCTACTCCCTCATCAGGGTAAGGTTTTCAATGAGCAGGCCAATCACTTCATGTCAGGGGCTGTCCCTATGGAACCCACTTGGACACTGAACTTCCATGGGCTACATCTTTGCAGGGGTTCTAGGTTATCATCATGTGTGGTACTTGGTTCGAGAATGAATTTCTGGAAAGATCCCTGTGTTCAAATTTTCTGGATCTGTTGCTCTCCTTGTGGAGTACCTGTCCCCTCCAGATCTTACTATTTCCCACTTCTTTCATAAGATTTCATGCACTCTGCCCAGCAATTTGCCATAAATCTTAAGAGCTGTGTTGATAGTCTTCAGGACAGGACCTTTCAGATGCCCTGTGTGGAAGGCTCTTAACTTGTTCCCTGTTTTCTCCTACTTTTGATGTCTATCCTCATTTCCATTTAGGAGGGGGATTGAGCATTTTAGCCAGAATGCTCCCTCTTGATTAGTTTCTTTAGCTGTATAGATTTTAGTAGGTTTATCCCATATTATATGAATATATGAGTGAGTATATACCATGTATGTCTTGGTACTTCAGCGTTGCTTACTCAGGATAAACTTTTCCAAATCCCACCATTTACCTGCAAAATTAACAATTTCCTTTTTTTTTTAAATTCCATTGTATAGTTATACCACATTTTCTGTATCCATTTTTCAGTTGGGCGGTGTCTGGATTTTTTCCAGGTTCTGTCTATTATAAATAAAGCTGCTACACACATGTCCTTATTGTGTACTTAAGCCTCTTTTGTATAGGAGTGGTATAGCTGGATCTTGAGGAAGTGCTATTCCTAGTTGTCTGATAAAGTGTCAGATTGATTTCCAGAGTGGTAGTTCAAGTTTACATTCCTACCAGCAGTGGAGAAGTGTTCCCCTTTCTCCACAACCTCTCCAGCATGTGTTGTCACTGGAGTTTTTTATCTTGGCCATTTTGGTGGGTATAAGATGAAATCTCTGGATTGTTTTGATTTGCATTTCCCTGATGGCTATTGATGTTGAGCATTTCTTTAAGAGTTTCTCAGCCATTCTATATTCCTCTAATGAGAATCCTCTGTTTAACTCAGTTCCCCATTTTTTAATTGGATTACATGATTTGTTGCTTTTCAACTTCTTCTATATCCTGGACATTAGCACTCTGTCAAATAGAGGGTGGTGAAGATTCTTTCCCAGTCTACAGGTATTCATTTTTTAAGACATTGTCCTTTGCTTTACAGAAGTTTTTTTTTTTTTTTTAGTTTCACGTGTCCCATTTATTAATTGTTGCTTTTAGAGCCTGTGTTGTTTGTTGGTTTACTATTCACAAAGTTGTCTCCTGTGCCATTGAGTTCAAGGCTCTTCCCAATTTTTCTTATTACCAATTTAATGTGTCTGGTTTTATGTTGATGTCTTTGAAACACTTGGACTTTAGTTTAGTGGAGTCTGATGACTATAGTAATATTTGCATTTTTCAACTTGTAGATATCCAGTTAGACCAGCACCAGTTGTTTAAGGTGCTATCTATTTTCCATTGTATGCTTTTGGCATCATTGTCAAAGCTCAGATGTCCATAGTGTTTGGGTTTATTTCTGGGACTTACTTATGTTTGGTTCCATTGATCCGCCATTCTGTTTCTATGCCAGTACCATGTAGTTTTTATTACTGTTGCTCTATAGTACAACTTGAGATCAGGAATGGACATATCTTACAAGATCTTTTATTGTGGAGGATTGTTTTATATATTCTGGGCTTCTTGTTTTTCCATATGAAGCTGAGAATTTTTCTTTCAGGTAGTAAAAAATTGTGTTGGCAATTTGATGGGATTACATTGAATCTGTAGATTCCTTTTGCTAAGAAGGCAATATTTAGTATATAAATCCTGCCAAGCCATGAGCATGGGAGATATTTTCATCTTCTGTTATCTTCTTTTAATTTTTTCTTCAGAGACTTGAAATTTTTTTCATACAAGTCTTTGAATTGCTTGGTTAGGGTCATAGCAAGGTACTTTATGTCTTTCACTGAATACAAGAACACATGAAAGATACTGTCCACTACGACCAAGTAGCCTCTATCCCAGGTATGCAGGGGTGGTTCTCTATATGGATATCCATCAATATGATCTGACATATTAAAAAAATGAAATAAAAAACACCACATTATAATCTCCTTAGATGTGTGGAAGCATTTGACAAAATCCAACCTCCATTCATGCTAAAAGTCTTGAAGAGATCAGGGATAGAAGGCACATACCTAAAAATAGTAAAGGCAATATACAGCAAGCCTATAGCCAACATCAAACTAAACAGAGAGAAAATTAAAGCAATACCATTGAAATCAGGGTCAAAGCAAAGCTGCCCACTCTCTCTATATCTCTTCAAAATAGATATAGAAGTTCTTGATAGAGCAATAAAACAATTGAAAAATATCAAGGAGATAGATACACAAAATGAAGAAGTCGAAGTATCACTATTTGCAGATGATGTGATAGTATACTAAGTGACCCCTAAAATGCTACATGGGAATTCCTACACCTGATAAAAATCTTTGGCAAAGTGACTAGATAAAAAATTATCTCCAAAACAGCAGTAGCCCTCCTTAATACAAAAGACAAAAGGGTTGGAAATGAAAGTAGGGAAACAAATACGAATTACATTATCTAACACGGCCATATCTGCAAGCACTACACAAACATTTCCTCACTGGGGACTAATCAGGTAAAGAGATGAGCTACTAGCTAATAGAGGCAATTCAAATATCCAGAAAGTGGAAGAAGATATAGGGACTTCTAGGCTAAAAGAACATAGTTATCCCGATAGTTTGTCATTCAATAAAACGATTAAAGTCCCAATGAATTCCAAGGACTAAAGAATAGGACTGACAATCTTCTTTGGGGAAAATGTGGAATATTTCCATGATGGAGTATTATTTTGCTAAGAAAATTACATCATGATATTTTCAAGCAAATGTTTGGAACCAGAAAAAATCATCCTTGGTGAAGTTATTTAAATGCAAAAATCAAACAAAAAAAAAAAAAAAACAAACAAAAATCACGAATGTGGAATGTATTCACTTATAAGGAGATCACCTAACAGTGTGGATAATGTTCCAAAAGGCCCTCTATTGTGAACAAATCAGTCTTCCACTAGGGGAATTTTGTGTAGTTAAATGAATGGTGCCAGGGCATCCTACAGAAATTTTCAAGCAACCCAGGCTGTTGTTATTAAAATATGTTGTTCTCTGCCCTCATCTGACAGATCAGTGCCATATCCTTGTATCCACAGATATGCTTCCTTCTGCATCAGATGGGATGTCATACAGAGACCCACAGTATTATAATATGTAGAGAGAGAGAGAGAGAACTTACAACACACAGTTATAAATGGGATTTCCCTGTGGAATTCTTCCTCCCTTCAGAGCTCTGGGAAGCCTGCAGGAAAGGAGACAGGAAAAGTGTCCTAAATAGAGGGAATTGAGGATACAAGGAGAACAGTGCCATGAGAATCAGGCTGCAGAGGAAGATGATGCAGCCACCATTGCTGAGACAAAAGCTTGGGTCAGCAAGAAGTGTGAGGAGGACCTCCCTTATCAGGTTAGTAGAGAGGGCACAGATAGAAGAAAGAGGGTGGTTGGATCTGGAAGGAGAAAAAGGAGGAGGCAGCAAAGAAGATATAATGTGAACAATTTGTAAAAAATATATACATAAGAAAAACTGTGATAAAAGTAAAGAAGTATAGAACTCTTCAGGACTGTTGGCTTCTTCTTGAGGGTGGTGCCAAGGTGCAGCAAGGATGAACTCAGTTTTCTCTGAGAGAATTGGCACTGTGACTCTGATCATGTGCCAATGATTAGATGAACAACACATATTTCAATTGATGTATTTTAAGGAAAAATATGTAGAGTGGCACATGGGTAGGATTTTGAACCTGTGAGCAATGAAAAAGGAGTGTAATGTGTATTATACCAAATCCCCACATTAGCAATAAAAATAAAATGTTGACCAATTTTACAATGACTTTTAATGTGGAAAAAAGTTTCTGCTAAAGGAGGGCAGAGTTTGACTTTGTAAGGCATGCTTTGTAGGTACTCCTTATGTAGCAGAGAATCCTGGCCATGAATTAGTGCTTACCCAGTTACCTTAGACTCCATGAGCTCAAGTGGCACCCTTCAACTAGCAGTCCTGGCCCTAACATTAAGTTTAGAGCATTTGTCTGGATGAAACACATCTGCTCTTGTTTCCTAGGTATAAAACACAGAACCATTCCACTGTCCTGAAGAACCAAATTTAAATGTACACACCAGGACCAGGACAGTTCATCACTGACCACTGAGTAGCACACAGCTGCAGTGCAGCCAGGTCGTCCAAAAAAACCCTGCTCATAGAGGTTTGGCAATACTAGTGTGCAATAGAACCAGCTGTCAAATAATTTATTTCTGTTCATTGCCCCCTTTACAATCACAGATTTTTCTCTTTTTCAGCCAAAACAGTCTCAGGAAATGTCTAGTTTCTGAAGGCATCTAGGAATTGGAATTCTGCCTCCTGGTCTTGGAAGATTCTGGTCCTATCTAAGTTCTATGTCTCAGAGACTTTCCTTGGTCTCTGCAATTGGGGTGTTCTGAGTCTGAGAAGTAGATATAAAGCTCCCTGCAACCTTGGTAACCAGACAAGAACTTTGTGTAATCTAGATGCCTTTCCAGTTGGCACATATGTGCTACTACTGTGAATAAACTTTTGCTTGTACCCTTTGATGTGTCGTTTGCTCCTTCAGTAAACTGAGAGTTGAACAGGAAAATGTCTTTTCTCCATTCTTCTTGTCTCTGTCACCCCATTTACACTCCCTCTTTCAGGTGGACCATTTTCTGTTGGTATAATGTTCTTTTGAAATGTATGCACCTTACCCTTGTTCATTTAAATGCTGATTTCAGCTCCCTCCCAGTCTCTGGTTTCAATCCGCATGTTGCATTGTGATAAACAAGCCAAAATAAAACAACTAGCCACAATGTTGTTCAAAGGGATGAGCCAGAGGACAAGAAAGAGGGCAGAATAGGAGTGAGAGAAAATTGTGAGAGAACTTGAAGAAAGAGCTGGAGTACAGAGCTTGGAAGTAAGTGGAGATGGACTGGACCTAATTTATCACAAAAAGCAAGTATAATGGGTAAAATCTAAATGTTAGAAAACTACAGGAGCTTGGAGGTTTAGGAAGGAGTAACTATTGCTCAGCATTGCACTTTAGGTTAACTAAATGAACCCAGTCTCTTTGTGGTGATTTGGTTATACAGCTGTTTAGGACTAACAGCAGCTTTACCAAAAGATAAACAGTAAATATTATTAACAGTCACTTACAACAAATGGTGCCCAACTAATCTAAGTATCTACATCCCTTAAATCATACTTTATCATGGTTTGGTGGGGGAAATAAGCTCCCAGTGGAAAAAAAAAAAAAAAAACAAACTTACCACCAAAAAACTCCCAGGTAAATTACTGTCTCTTAAAACCTCCCAGGAGCAAAAGAGAGCCTCCTGTGGGCAGACTTGAGACTTTACAAAACTGGCTGCTGCTGCAGTTTATCTGAGGTGTAAACAAACATCACTCCTTTATATTGGGGCTGGCTCAACTGGCTCAGCTCCACAAAGATGGTGGGAAAGAAAGACACTGGAGGCAGACAGACCTATAGACAGAGTTTGGCCTGAACTGAGTGTAAAATAATAATAATAAAAAAATTGCCACGCCAGAGGATGTTTTAATCCCTTTTGGCTTTATTTTGGCTGTTATAGTCATGGATCTTGTTGCAATATGTTTAATGGTGTTGGTTCATCTCCATACCTTCTCCAAGAAAGTTGAAGGAGAAAATGGGGGAAAAAAACAAGGATTGAAATATTGAGTTAAAGACAAGAAAAAGGGCATTCTTTCTAATAATTAGATTAATAGTGGCTAAAATTCAAAACTCACTGGCTGTAATATACTTGTCAGCTCTATCTGGTAAGGATCCACCAATTCAGTTCACCATCAATAAAGATAACCATCTGCGCTTTGTTTTTTACAACATAAATTGGCACAACTGACCCCAAACTTAAAATTTTCTTGTCTCTTTGTTTGATTTATATTTAAAGGCTTTGAATTACAGTGATACTGATTTGAATACACTTATATGTGTGTGTGTGTGTGTGTGTATGCATATCTAAACAAAATGGGGAAGGCACATGACTTTATTGCCAAGAAAAATTAAAGAGAAATAGGCAGATCTCTGAGTTCCGGATCAAGCTTATTTCTATAATAAAAGCCAGAATGGCAACACCTGTTCTTTAGCCATTTGCAGATATACTCTTAGATTCAAGATCACAAAATTTTTCTAAGGTTGCTTTGTAAATTCTTTTTTCTTAATAATACATGTTATGACATCAGTGATCTAAAGGTAGGATTCACATCATTTTAAGGTTTACGTAAAGAGAGATAATGTTACACTGCTCTGGAAACTGCCTTATCCTTTTAAACATGAGAGATTTTCATGAGAGAAACTATTGGTTATGCCTATGTAAAACAGACACAAGAGGCTTAAAGATGGCAAAGTACATGCCAACCTAGTTTAGTCTTAAAAACTCAAAAATTATTTTCATGTTTAAAAACAAAACTCTCCATCCCATATCAAAAAGAGTGCAAGCCAAAGAGTAGCCAAAACCAATGTAAAAATACAGGTTCAAGATGCTTAGGCTATACTTAATGCTAAGGGAAAGAGAGTTTATATAAAGTTCAGCTATAAAGGCACAGCTGTCCAGTCTGTATAAAAAAGGGTCAAGCCAAAAAATAGCCAATATTAATGTAAAGGCCAGGTACAAGATGCCTCGGGTATGCTTTAGTGCTAAAGAAATAAGGGAGTTAAAATTAAGTTTGACTATAAAGGCATAACTCTCCATTCTATAGAAACAAGGGGATAGAGAAAATAGCTACAACATATATAAAAAATATAGGAATAAATCTCAAAACAGGTACAAGATACCAATGGTATGCTTTTATTCTAAATTAAAAAAAAGAGTTTATATTGAGTTTAATTAAGACATGTGTTTTCTATTGTTAAAGGCAACCAAGTTTAGGAGGGAGTAACTATTGTCCAGCATTGTGTTCTTGGTTAACTAATAAAACCCAGTCTATGTGTGGTGATTTGGTTATGCAGCTGTTTAGGATTAACAGCAAGCCTTACTAAAGATAATTATCAGTAAATATTAATCTCACATACAACACTTTTTGACAAGGCTGAAGGATGTGTCAGTTGGGGACCTTGAAAATGAGGAGCAACATGAGAAAGGCTGGTTTTTGGAGCTTTGGATGCCTAAGAAAAATTGTGCTTAATGATGACCACCCATTCCAGGGACGAAGACAAGGTAGGCATGCAGCGAAATCATGGGGCAGAGAAATAGCATGGAGATGGGAAAGAGGACTTTAAAGTCCATGCTAATAAAAGCAGGGAATTGGAAAAAATACCCCTTTTCCCTTTTGTTTCTAAATGAATTTTGTCCCTGGTTCCCAGTTGAAGATACCATTCATCTGGAAACATGGGAAAAGGAATCTCACAAGCTAAAGAGATACTTGGGAAATTAGAACAGCCAAACAGGGAGAAAAAAGCACTTCTAAGGTTATTCCAAATGTTCATAATAGAGCTCAAGCAGATTTGTGTAATTTGAGCGCAGAAAATAATTTAGGAGCTAGATAGTGAGAATGAAATGGAGTTAGAAGAAGAAATTGCCAAGTCATTCAGACTGGTGTCCTGGCTTTCCCTACCACATGTGCAGGAGATATGGGCTACTGCAGGAGAATATTACTGTTCTTTAAGAAATGTCCAATTAGAAATGCAATAAGTGGAGGCGACAAGATGGCAGCACCAGGAGGACACTTTTCTGAGGAGCAGGACAATAATGTTGGCACAGCATTCTGGAGACTACACTCAGGGCCCTAAAACACCAGCATCTGTGATTGCCAGGTGAGATGAAAGCCTAATCTGTGGAACTTAATTGGGACTAAGCTCAGATCATCCAGTCAATAACTGGTAACGGTCCCTAGATTGACACACACAGCCTCCCATGGCGCCCCTAGCTGCAATCCAAGATCTGGACACACAGCCTCTGGCCCAGAGTGAGGAGTTCAGCCTTTGGACCAGAGTAGAGACATCAATTACCAGCCCAGAGTGGAATGCATAGCCTCTGGCTCAAAGCTGGGTGCACAGCTGCCAGCTCAGATGGGCACACTCAGCCTCGGGCCGAGATCAGCAACGCCAGCCACCATCTCAGAGGGGGTGAAGGGGACACAGCCTGTAGCCCAGAGTGAGGCACCAAGCCTCTGACCCAGAGCAGAGCCCTTAGTTGCCAGCCCAGAAAGGCGTGCACATTGTCTGGCCCAGAATGGGGCACACACTGCCAGCCCAGATCAGAGTGTGGAGCCTCTGGACCAAAGCAGGACCCACAGCCGCCCTACCAGACAGTACACAGCCTCCAGACCAGAGTGGCACCCCCAGTCACCATCCCAGACAGGGACACACATATTCTGGCCCAGAGTGAGGTGCCCAGCCTCCAGACCAGAGTGGAACCCTAGAGAAGAATGCACAGCCTCCAGACCAGAGCATAACCCCCAACTGCCATCCCAGACAAGGATGCACAGCTTCTGGACCAGAGTGGCACCCTAGCCACCATCCCAGACTGGGGGGCACAGACTCCATACCAGAGCAGTGTCCCCAGCAGCCATTTCAAACTTGGGCATACAATCTCCTAAAACAGAGCAGAGCACTCAGCCTCTGGCCTAGAGACTTGCTGGGCACTCCATTCACCTTTGCAGACAGAACTATGTGCCCCAGGGTACCAGACTGAGTTTCCCTGTTGGGAGAAAACCCCACAGCTAGGGAATCAGCAGGTACTTCAAGAGGGCTGTACCTAGAAAACTGTGTAACGAGAGCAGCAGCTCATTAAATTCAGAAGGAGAAACCCACCAGCAAGGCAGCTGTCTTGAGGACTTCTACAGGTGAGAGGAGAGCCCCCCTGACTAACAAAGGTCTACTCAGGTCTATATGCCAGAGGTGAGCAGTGGCAATTCCTGAAAAACGCTGGCCATACAGTGACCATGTCCAAAAAGCAGAGGAGGCCTCTTTCAGGAAAAATCACCTTCCTGCCAAGGGTATTCTCCCTACCTCAGGATTCCAGGAAGCAGCAGAAACTAACAGCCAATGTCTAAAACGGCCCAATGAGTAGAGGTCAGCATAAAAGCTCAACCACCAAAAGGCAGAGCAATATGGCATCTCCAGAACCTAGCCATCTAGGGGCGAGCAGCCCTGGACACCTCCGCATAATAGAAATTCAAGATGACCTTACATCTATGCTGATGAAGAGGATAATAGAGGAAACAATTAAAATGTGTAAATAATTACAGGAAGATAAAATCAAACAGATCATGGCTACACATAAAGAAATGGAAAAAGTTAAAAATAAGAAGATATACGGGAAAATGCAGCCAGTTTGTGGCCTTCAGAGAAGAAATAATTAAATCACAGAGAGAAATAAAAGAAACAGAGTTAAAGAACAAAAAGAAAAACAAGAAAATACAATCAGACAGGTGAAGGAAATAAAAAAAAAACAACTCAAGATCTGAAGACAGAATTGGAAAAATTAAAAACACACAAATGAAGGAAATCATGGAGAGGAAGAATTTAGGGAAGAAAACAGGAAATACAGAGGTAAGCAAAACCAACAGACTAAAAGAGATGGAAGAAAGATTCTCAGGTATAGAAGATACAATGAAAGATATTGATGTCTCCATTAAAGAAAATGTTAAATAAAAAAAAAACAAGAAACTGACACAGACCATCCAAGAAATCCAATACAATATGATAAGACAAAACCTAAGAATAGGTATAGAGGAAAAAGGAAGATTACCTGCTCCAAGGTACAGAAAATATCTTCAACAAAATCATAGAAGATAATTTCCCCAACTTAAAGGAGAGGCCTATAAGATTACAAGAGGCCTACAGAACACCTAATAAATGAGACCAGAAAAGAAAATCCTCCTGCCACATAATAATCAAAACAATAAGTATACAGAACAAAGAAAATATGCTGAAAGCTACAAGGTAAAAGGACAAGTAACATATAATGGCATACCCATCAGAATCACACCTGACTTCTCAACAGAGACAATGAAAGCAAGAAGGGCCTGGACTGACATAATGTGGATCCTATGAGAACACAGATGTGAGCCCAGGCTGATATATCCAGAAAAATTCTCAGTCATCATAGATAAAGAAAACAAGATATTCAATGACAAAAACAAATTCAAACAATACCTACCCACAAATCCAGCATTACAGAAGATACTAGAAGGAAAAATAGAACCAAGGAAAACTAACTACATTCAGGAAAACACTGGAAACAATAACCTCACTACAGCAAAACCAAAAGCAGCCAAGCACCCAAACAAACAATCGTATACAACAGCAAAATCAAAGCATCTAAAGGCCCCTGGTCATTATTCTCCCTTAACATCAATGGACTCACCTCTACAATAAAAAGACACACACTAAAAGAATGGATGCATAAAAAAGAGCCAACAATCTGTTGCATACAAGAAACACACCTAAGTCAGAAAGATAAATATTACCTGAGAGTAAGGGCTGGAAGATGGTTTTCCAAACAAATGGACCAAGAAGCTAGCAGGAGTAGCCATTTTAAGAACTAGTAAAATACACTTTCAACAAAAAAGTAATCAAAAGAGAGGGGGAAGGTCATTTCATACTGATCAAAGGAAAACTCCACCAAGAAGACACCACAATTCTGAACATATATGCCCTAAACACAAGAGCACCCACATTTGTAAAAGAAACATTAATAAAACTGGAACCACACATAGATCCTCACATATGAATAGTGGGAGACTTCAACACCCCACTATCAACAAAGGACAGGTCAACAAATCAGAAATTAAACAAAGAAACAAAGACTCTAACAGAGGTTAAGAATCAAATAGACCTAACCTATGTCTACAGAACCTCTCACTCAAACACTATAGAATTTACCTTCTTCTCAGCACCTCATGGAACCTTCTCCAAAATAGACCATATATAGTTGGTCACAAAACAAGTCTCAACAGATAAAAAAGATTGAAATAATCCAATCTATCCTATCTGACCACCATGGACTAAAACTGGATCTCAAGGACAACAGAAATAACAGAAAGCCTACATACACATGGAAACTAAACACCTTGCTACTCAATGACAATTGGATCAGAGAAGAAATAAAGAAAATAAAAATAAAAAAATAAAGTTTTCCTATAATTCAATGAAAAAGAAGGCACAACATACCCAAACTTATGGGACACATGAAAGCATTGCTAAGAGGGAAGTTCATAGCACTAAGCGCTTACAAAAAGGAATTTGAAACATCTTATGCCAGCGATTTAATGGCTTCTCTAAAAGCCGTATATAAAAAAGAAAGATACACCAGAGAGTAGTAGACAGCTGAAAATAATAAAACTCGGGGCTGAAATCAATAAATTAGAAACAAATTAAACAATTAAAGAATCAGGAAACCAAGACCTGGTTCATTGAGAAAATCAACAAGATAGATAAACTGTTAGCCAAACTAACTAAACAGCAAAGAGACACTGTCCAAATCAACAAAATCAGAAATGAAAAATGGGACAAAACAACAGAAACTGAAGAAATCCAAACAATCATTAGGACTTACTTCAAAACTCTACAGTCCACAAAATTTGAAAAACTAAATGAAATGGATAATTTTCCTGATCGATTCCACTTACCAAAGCTGAATCAAGAACAATTAGATCAGTTAAATAGTCCTATATCCCCTAAGGAATGGTCATCAAAAGTCTTCCATCCAAAAAAAGCCCAGGACTAGATGGTTTCAGCACAGCATTCTACCAAAACTTCAAAGAAGACCTAACTCCAATTCTCTTAAAACTATTCCAAAAAATAGAAACAGAAGAAACACTACCAAACTTATTCTATGAAGCCACAGACACCTTGGTACCTAAACCTCACAAAGACTCAACAAAGAAAGAGAATTTCAGGCCAATCTCTCTTATGAACACTGATGCAAAAATACTCAACAAAATACTTTCAAACTGAATACAAGATAACATTAAAGATGTCATCCTCTATGACCAAGTATGCTTTATTCCACATATACATGGGTGGTTCAATATATCGAAATACATCAATGTTATCCACCATATTAACAAATTAAAGGAGAAAAAACACATGATAATCTCCTTAGATGCTGAGAAAGCATTTGACAATATCCATCACAACATCCATTCATGTTTAAAGTCTTGGAGAGTTCAGGGATACAAGGCACATATCTAAACATAGTAAAGGCAATATACAGCAAGCTTATAGCCAACATCAAACTAAAGAGAGAAACTTAAAGCAATGCCCCTGAAGTCAGGGACAAGGCAAGGCTGCTGAATCTCTCCATATATCTTCAACATAGATCTGGAAGTCCTTGCTAGAGCAATAAGATAATCGAAGGAGATCAAAGAGATACAAATAAAAAAGGAAGAAGTCAAAGTATCACTATTTACAGATGGTAGGATATTATACCTGAATGACCCAAAAAATTCTACCAAGGAACTCCTACAACTGATAAACACCTTAAGTAAAGTGGCAGGATACAAAATTGACTAGAAAAAATCGGTAGTCCTCCTGTATACAAAAGAAAAAAGGCCTGAGAAAAAAATTGAGGAAAAAACACCCTTCACAATAGCCCCAAAAGACATAAAGTACTTTGTTGTAACCTTAACCAAGGAAGTCAAAGACTTGTATGAAAAAAAAAATTCAAGTCTCTGAAGAAAGAATAAGAAGAAGATATCAGACAATGGAAAGATCTACCATGCTCATGGCTTGGCAGGATTAACATAGTAAAAATAGCCATCTTATCAAAAGCAATGTATAGATTAAGTGCAATTCCAATCAAATAAGCAACACAATTCTTTACAGTCCTTGAAAGAAAAATTATCACCTTCATATGAAATAACAAGAAACCCAGAATTGCTAAAACATTTCTCTACAATAAGAGATCTTCTGGAGATAACTCGATCCCCAATCTCAACCTGTATTAAAGAGCAACAGAAATAAAACTGCATGGTACTGGCATAGAAACAGAATTGTGCATCAGTGGATCCAAATAGAAGACCCAGAAATAAACTGACACACATATGGGCACCTGATCTTTGACCAAGATGCCAAAACCATACAATGGAAAAAAAGATAGCATCTTCAACAAATGGCGCTGGTCTAACTTGATGTCTAAATGTAGAAAAATGCAAAAAGATCCATACTCATCAGCCTGCACAAAACCAAAGTCCAAGTGGATTAAAGACCTCAACGTAAAACCATTAAATCGGTTAGAAGAAAAATTGGGGAATACCCTTGAACTCATTGGCATAGGAGACAAATTCCTGAACAGAACACCAATAGCACAAGCTCTAAGAGCAACAATCAATAAATGGGACCTCATGAAACTGAAAAGCTTCTGTAAGAAAAGGACACTGTGCTCAAAAAAAAAAAATGAATGCCTACATATTGGAAAAGAATCTTCACCATCTCTCTATGTGACATAGGGCTAATATCCAGTATATATAAAGAACTAAAGAAGTTGAATAGCAACAAATCAAGTAATCCAATGAAAAGATGGGGAAGAGAACTAAACAATTATTGATAGAGGAATATCAAATGGCAGAAAAACACTTAAAGAAATATTCAATGTCATTAGCCATCAGGGAAATGCAAATCAAAATGACCCTGAGATGTCGTTTACACCCATCAGAATTGCCAAGATCAAAACCTCAAGTGACAACACATGCGGGTCAGGTTGTGGAGAGAGGGGAACCCTCCTCCACTGCTGGTGGGAATGTAAACTGGTACAAACACACCTGAAATCAATCTGGTGCTTTCTCAGACAACAAGGGCTTCCTCAAGATCCAGCTATACCACTCCTATGCATATATCCAGAAGATGCTCAAGTACACAATAAGGACATTTGCTCAACCATGTTTGTAGCAGCTTTATTTGTAACAGCCAGAAGATGGAAACAACCCACATGCCCCTCAACTGAAGAATGGATACAGAAATTGTGGTACATCTACACAATGGAGTATTACACAGCAATGAAAAATAAGGAAATCATGAAATTTGCAGGTAAATGGTGGGACCTGGAAAGGATAATCCTGTTTGAGCTATCCCAGAAGCAGAAAGACACAGATGGTATATACTCACTCATATAGACATATAATATAGGATAAACCTACTAAAATCTGTATACCTAAAAAAACAAATCAAGAGGGAGGACTCTGGCTAAAATGCTCAATCCCCACTCTGAAAGCATAGGGGATGGACACCAGAAGTAGAAGAAAACAGGAAACATGTTAGGAGCCTCCCAAAAAGGGCCTCTGAAAGGCTTTGTGCTGCAGATTATCAAGGCAGATATTGAGACTTATGGCCAAACCTTGTGCAGAATGCAGGGAAACTTATGAGAGAAGTGGGAAATAATAGTAAGAGCTGGAGAGGACAGGTGGTCCACAAGGAGAGCAACAGAACCAAAAAAATTGAGCACAGGGGTCTTTCCTGAGACTCATACTCCAACTAAGTACCAGGCATGGAGATAACCTAGAACCTCTGCACAAATGTAGCCCATGACAGGACAGTGTCAAAGTGGGTTCCATAATAATGGGAACAGGAACTTCTTCTGATATGAACTGATTGGCCAGCTCTTTGACCACCTCCCCCTGAGGGGGGAGCAGCCTTACCAGGCCACAGAGGTAGACATCTGATGAGACCTAACAGAATAGTATCAGAAGGAAGAAAAAGAAACCCTCCCCAACCAGTGGAATTGTTGAACAGAGTGTGTGGAGAAGCGGGGAGGAAGGGAGGGATTGGGAGGCGAGGAGGAAGGGAACTAGAGGGGGGGATACACAGTAAATAAAATATAATTAAATATAAAGAAAGAATAAAAGAATTGGAAAGAAAAAAAGGAAGAGAATAAGTTCAGTTATTAAGTGAATTAGAGAAATTAAAATTACAAAATAATAATAATGAAAAAATAATAAAATTAAATTGTTTGCACTGTTAAAAATTAAAGTCTGGTTTTGAATTTCAAAATTATGAATGTGATTTATGATTTCACTCCTAAAGAAAATGCTTTGCTCTATTATTACAAAAAATATGTAAATGTTTAAAAATCAGGTATTGCAGTTGTTTTTTTGTCTTTGTCTATTTTGTTCTTCTTGTTGTTGTTGTTGTTTTTGTCTGCTGGCTTCAGTTTTGGTTTCTGGTTTTGGTCATCTTAATTATGTTCTTTTCATTCTAATTTTTTAAAATTTGGATGAAGATGGCAAATCTGCAGCAGATAGATTTTGGCATATAGAAACTAAGAAAACTTTTGCTAAAGTAAAATGGATGTATCTTTTAAGAAATCAATGGCATGAACCCAACCCTGTACACATATGGGGACAAAGATCTCTCTGGAAAATGATGCATCTTGATGGCTACTGCTACATCTCCTGCTAGAAGTGTATGAGAAATTTTCTCCTGACAATGATGATGTCAATGAAGACCCCTCCTCTCAAGATGATTGTTTATTGGGCATATGTTCCTAATTCCCCTCTACTACATCCAGTTTCCTGAGATGATCCAGAAGTCCTTCTTTATGTCAACAACTTGGTTACTGGGTACTTTGAAGGAACCCAAGTAAAATACACTCTTAAATTTTCAGGAATAGGAAGAGGTCATCCTCTTTGCTTTACCAGAGAGATTATTCATTAGGGCTTCTTACCAGTCCAGACAGCTTGCCTGGCCATGTAATAGATCAGAATGCCTACTACTCTAAATTTGGGGTAGGAGCTCAAGCCTCCCTTTGCAAACAGGCAATGTGGAACATTTGAGGGATATTCTTGTCCCTTTGTATATGAGTTAAGAATGAGAGTCTTACATCTCCAAAGACTTACCCACCCTGTGAGAAAAGGAATCACTGCACTGGTCCTCAACTGATGGTTACTTGGAGAAGATTCATCAGAGAGACACCCACCATCTACTCCTGGGACAATTACCCTGCATTTACAGTCATGGACTGTACTGGTCTATCGTTAAGGGTATTAAGAACTTGGCTTCTGGTAATGGCAGTGAAAATTCCTTTGTTTTAGAAAAAAGCTGTTAGTGCTGGACTTTGGAGGACTTCAAATAAAAATTGGCAAACCTATGTATGGAAATTGGGGGCTGCCTTGGGATATATAGGCATTCTCTCTGGGTATGCAAGTAGCTTTGCTAAATTAATCAAGTATACTTCGTTTGGCATGTGTTAATCCTCCTTATTTACTACTAATTGGAAACATTGTAGTAAGACATTTTAAGAACAATGATACCTATTCAAATGAATGTGTATATTACAATCTTACTAATTGTGTTAGTGCTGATAATAATGCTTTTTCAGTATTAGTTGTTCAGCAACCTGCTTTTGTTATGCTTCATGTTAAGGTTTCTGATTCTTAGTATGATGAAACAGAATTGAATTGGACTCATGTTCAGAATCACCTTGCTGATATTTGGTCTAGCAAAACATCTCATTAGACATGTTAATGATGAGAAGTAAGGTCCATGATACAGAATCTACCATGAAACCCAGATTGGAATTGGCCAATGCAGCCTGGGATATATTTACTAGCCTCAGGAGGCACTTTCGATCCTTTGACCCTGTGCTTAAGTGGGGACTGACACTTCTGGCATGGTGGGGGTGGGTTTGTTGGCCTGTGCCTCCCGTTCTTTTTTATTACATTTTCTTCTTCAAAAAATTCAACACATGCAAGTGCACTTGTATGAATTTAAATTAAAGATCTCTTACAAACTTATTTGATATGGGGGTAAGTCATTGAGGTGTAAGAGTAAAATTGCAGCTTTTCCAACCTAATACAGAGGTTCATAAAAATCACATCTGAGACCTTGATTACAAGAAAGAAAAAAATGCACATTTCAACAATTTAAGTAAGGCTCTCCATAAAATAAAGTCTGGTTTTTGGAATTTTGCCTCCTGGCCATGGCAGATGTGGGTCTTATTTAAGTTCCATCTCTCAGATATTGTCCTTGATGGTCTCTGCAAGCAGGGTGTTTTAGGCCTGAGAAGTAGATCTGCAACCTTGGGAACCAGAGAAAAAAAAACTTGCTGTAATCTTGAGTGAATTGCTGGATATCTTGCCAGGTGGCACAGATGTGTTGCTACTGTGAAAAAATTTTTACTTGTACCCTTTGCCTTTTAAGCATTGATTGCAAGTTCTGTAAACTGAGACTTGAATTGGAATCAGTCTTGTCTCTATTCTTTGCATCTCTTTCCCCCCATTCACACTCCCTCTTTCTGGTGGGCCCTGTTAGACTAGCCTGCATGACTCTCAGGATATGTTCTCTTACTCTGCTCTTAAAGACTCAGTACCCCAGGGAACCCTCGACCCTGCCAGCATATTATATCAATAAGTATCTGAAGGTACATTTAGTCAGTACTCCAGTAATGACTCAGTTCAAAGTAGCAACCTAGGAAATTTCAAATACAAGACCACATAGGAGAGCACTTTGTCATTTGGTACATTCCTCTTAATTCCACTTTCCAGATATTTACTCACTGGGAAGAAAGACCCAGAGAGACAAATTCAGAAATATAGAGACCTAGACCAACACAAACAAAGATATAAAGTGTAGAGATTGAGAGACAGAGACTCCATTCTGTCTGGTCACTTTCTTTGGTATATCAATCTCACAGCACACCCTCCTATAATATAACTCCAATAGGAATAATATTATCTAACAAGGCCATACGTTCTAATGCATCCCAGACATTTCCTCTCTTAGGATTAAACATGTAAATAGATAAGCTTCAAGGAGACATTGCAATTAAAATCACCAGGAAGTAGAAGAAGACGGAGGGACTTCAACACTAAAAGAACATAGTTATCCTGAAAATTTGTCATTCAATACAATGATTAAAGTTCCCACAACTTCCATGAATTAAAGATCATGAAAGACAAACTTCTTTGGGTAAAATGTGGAATGTTTCCATAATGGAGTACTATTCAGCTAAGATAATGACATGATATTTTCAGGCAAAAGGATAGAACCAGGAAAAATCACCCTGGTTGAAGTAACTAAAATGCAGAAAGACAAATATGGTATGTAGTCAGTTATTAGGAGATCTACTAATAGTGAGGGATAAAGTGCCAATAGGCCATCTGTTGTGATCAAACCTGTCTTCCACTAGGGAGATTGGGTGTCAGTTAATTGAGTTGTTGTGTCAGTGTATCCTAGAAATTTTCTTTTTTTCTGTTTTTTTATTAGTTTCTTTTTTAAATTATTATTTTTTTACACTTTATTCACTTTGTATCCCCCCAATAAGCCCCTCCTTCCTCCTCTCCCTATCCCACCCTCCCTCCCCTTTCTTCATGCATGCCCCTACCCAAGTCCACAGATAGAGGAGGTCCTCCTCTCCTTCCTTCTGATCTTAGTCTATCAGATCACATCCAGAGTGGCTGCATTGTCATCTTCTTTGGCCTGGTAAGACTGCTCACCCTCAGGGGAAGGTGATCAAAGAGCAGGTCTATCAGATTTTGTAGGAGGCAGTTCTTCTTCCCATTACTATGTAACCCACTTATACACTAAACTGCCATGGATTATATCTGTGCAGGGGTTCTAGCTTATCTCCATACCTGATAATTGGTTGGAGGATGGGTCTCTAGGAAGACTCCTGTGTTCAAATCTTCTAGTTCTGTTGCTCTCCTTGTGGGGTTCCTGTCCTCTCCATAACCTACTATTTCCCACTTCTTACATAAGATTCCATGCACTCTGCCCAACAGTTGGCCATAAAGTCTCAGTGTCTGCTTGGATAGTCTGCAGGGCAGAGCCTTTAAGAGGCCCTCTGTGACAGGTTCCTAGGTTGTTTTCTGCTTTCTTCTTCTTCTGATGTCCATCCTCTTTGCCTTTCAGGATGGGGATTGAGTGTTTTAGTCAGAGTCCTCTCTCTTGATTAGTTTCTTTACATGGACAGATTTTAGGTTTATCCTATAAGTCTATATGAGTGAATATATACAGTGTGTGTCTTTCATGCTTCTGAAACAGCTCACTCAGGATGATCCTTTCCAGGTCCCACCATTTACCTGCAAATTGCATGATTTCCTTATTTTTCATTGCAGAGTAATACTCCATTGTGTAGATGTACCACAATTTCTGCATCCACTCTTCAGTTGAGGGGCATCTGGGCTATTTCCAGCTTCTGGCTATTACAAATAAGGCTGATACAAACATGGTTGAGCAAATGTCCTTATTGTGTACTTGAACCTCTTTTGGATATATGCCTAGGAGTGGTATGGCTGGATTTTGAGGAAGCATTATTCCTAGTTGTCTGAGAAAGTGCCAAATTGATTTCCAGAGTCGCTGTACAAGTTTACATTCCCACCAGCAGTGGAGGAGGGTTCCCCTTTCTCCACAACCTCTCCAACATGTATTGTCACTTGAGTTTTTGATCTTGGCCATTCTGATGGCTGTAAGGTGAAATCTCAGGGTTGTTTTGATTTGCATTTCCCTAATGGCAAATGAGGTTGAGCATTTCTTCAAGTGTTTCTCTGCCATTTGATATTTTTCTCTTAGGAGATCTACTAATAGTGAGGGATAAACTTCCAATAGGCCATCTATTGTGATCAAACCTGTCTTCAACTAGGGAGATCAGGTGTCAGTTAATTGAGTTGTTTTGTCAGTGTAGCCTACAGAATTTTTCAAGCAACCCAGGCTGTTTTTATTAAAATATGTTGCTCTCCACCCTCAAATAATAAATCAGTGAAATGTTCTTTCATCCACAGAGATGTTTCCTTCTTCATCAAATGGGATTGCATACAAAGTACCATAGTCTGATATTATGCAGAGAACTTACAACACCCAGCTCTAAATGGGAATACCCTACAAAATTCTTTTTTCCTTCATAGCTCTGGGAAGCCTGCAGGAGAGTGGGTAGGAAGACTGTATAAGTAGAGGAAATTGAGGACAGAAGAAGAATAATGCCCTGAGAATAAGGCTGAAGAGAAAGATGATGCACCCAGGCTGGTTAAAACCTGATAAGGTAGGGTAAGATAGAAGTGGGAAGATGATATCCCTTATCAGGGAACTAGAGAAATGTCATACGGATAGAAGAAGGAGCTTGGGATGGACTGTAAGGAGAAGAGGTAGGGGCAGCTGAGGTGAAACAAAGTGAACAAATCATAATAAATAAATTAATTAGAAAAAGTGGGATCAAGGTTATGAATTGTAGAGCTCTTTAGGACTTATGGCTTCTTCTTTTGGGTAGTGCAAGTGTGTGACAAGGATGAACTCAATTTTCTTTAAGTGAGTTGGCACAAAGATTCTGATCATGTTCCAATGAGTATATGAACAAGAATTATTAGAATTGATGTATTAAAAAATTAGGGTGACATAAAGGTAGGAATTTGAACCTGGGAACAATGGAAAAGGATTGTAATGTATGTTATATGAATTTCCCAAAAAAATCAGTAAAAATGATATGTTGACAACTTTTACACTGACTTTTAACTTGGAGAATAGATTCCACTACGGGAGGGCAGAGTTTGACATGTAAGGCATGCTTTCCAGAAATTCATTATGTACCAGAGAATCCTAGCCATGAACTAGTGGTTACCAAGCTACCTCAGACCCCATGAGCTTAGGTGGCACCTCTCAAGTACCATTCCTGGCACTAACACTACATTTAAAGGGTTTGTCTGGAGAACCACAGCAGAAACACACCTACTCTTGTGTCCTAGGCATATAACACAGACCCATTTCTCTGTCCTGAATGCAAAGTTTTATCTCTAACCCCCAGGTTCAGGAGGATTCCTGAATGACCATTTTGTATGTCACAGCTGCTGATCCAGCCAGATCATCCAAGGCATCCCTACTTGTAGAGATTTGTTGAACTAGTGTGGAATAACACCAGCTGTGAAAGAGTTTGCTGACCTTCAGTTCACATTTAACACTCACTGATCTTTCTTTCAGCCAACGAGTCCAAGGAATTGTCTGATTTACATCTCTTTTCCTTGCTCTTAAAGACTCAATACCACAGGAAATGATGGACCATGCGAACCCATTATGAGAACCTATGAATAAGAATGTGAAGGTACATTTATTGAGTTCCCAAGTAACTGTTCAGTTCAAATTCACAACCTAGGAAATGTCAGATCCAAGACCACAGTAGGAGACTACCTCATCATTGGGTACATTCCTCTTACTCCTACATCACTTTGAAGCTTCCCTACTTAGGAAGATCCCCTAATAAATAAACATGAAAGTTGCATTTCCTACCTGACATTGTCACAGAGATAAACCGGAGTAAAGGTGTGGGATCTGGATAAAGAGTTGAGATAAAGGTTTGTTGTGTTTCACAAGAAAAAGTCACATACTGGAACAACGATACTGTAAAATGAGGAATGTTTGTTTACTCTTCTCCATGGAAAACTCAAAATTCTCTCAGGTACTGATTGGCTGAGAAGGAGAATGATGTCATGCCAGAGGTGAAAGCCAGTAAGAGTTTCAGGAGGCAGTTATTAAAAAGGCCAAGTTGACATCATGATTGAGAGAAAGGGTGGTCAGCCCCACATGCCTCAATCTGGGCAGCTGAAAGCACACATCCCAGAGATGTCAGTTCCTGTGTCCAAGACTCTTACTTTAGGAATAGTGCCACATAGTTTTTTTAAGTGGTCATTAATAAAGTCACATGTGACTTTTACATTATCAGAGAATCAATTATTATTTATTAAATGCACATATATTTGCTCAGTCAGTGTATTACTGTGAAAATGCTTCCTGTCCAAGGATAATCTTTGAAGAAAAAAGGTTTAATTGGGACCTTCCTCATATTTTTACAGAGACCATCCATGGTATCACATCATCAAGCAGTCATTTTGTTGTACTCCTTCAGTAGAACTGAGAGCTTTTCATATTGAACCACAAGTGGCAGGCAGAGCGGGGGAGACAGACAGAGACAGAGAAAGATCTCAAGAGACAGATTCAGAAATAGTGAGACTGAGACCAACAGAAACAATGATAAAATATGACAGAGATCAAGAGACAAAGATTCCATTCTTTCTGGTCACTTTCTTTGGCATATCAACCTCACAGCATACCCTCTTGAAATATAATTCCTATTAATAAGACCATACCTCCTAGGCCTTCCCAGGCATTTCTTCACTAGACACTAAATATGTAAATAGATGAGCTTCAAGGAGATATTGCAATTCACATCACCAGGACATGGAAGAAGATGGAGGAACTTCTAGGCTAAAAGAACATAGCTGTCCTGATAGTTTGCCATTCAATACAATGATTAAAGTCCCAGTAACTTCTAAATTCTAGAGAACAGGACTGATAATATCCTTTGGGGAAAATGTGGATTAATCTATAATGAAGTATTATTCTGTTAAAAAATGACATCATGTTATTTTCAGGCTAATGGAAAAATCATATGGTGTGAGGTAACTGAAATTCAGAAAGACAAATATGGCATATATCAATTATTAGGAGGTCTCCTAATAGTGTGGGATAAAGTTCCAATAGACCATCTAATTGTAACCAAACCAATCTTCCACTAGGAGATGGGTGGTCATTAATGAGATCTTTGTGCCAGGGTATCCTATAGAAATTTTCAAATAACACAGGCTGATGTTATTAAAATGTATTGCTTGCTGCTCTCAACTGATAGATGAGTACCATGTTCTTGGATCCACAGAGATGTTTCCTTCTGCATCAAGTGGGATTACATACAGAGACTCACATTCCCATATTATACAGAGAGAGACCTTAAAACCACCATGTCTAAATGGGCTTTCTCTATGAAATTCTCCCTCCCCTCAGAGCTCTGGAAATAAAGGAGACAGGGAGAGTGACATAAATACAGGCAATTGAGGACAAAAGTAGTACAATGTCCTGACAATAAGGACACAGGGGAGGATGGTACAGCCACCTTGATGAATACTGATAATGTAGGGTCAGATAGAAGGGGGAGGAGGACCTCAACTCTCAGGAACTAGAGAAAAGTTACAGGGTTTGAGGAAAGAGGGTGGGTTGAACTTGAAGAAGAAGAGTGAGAGGGCAGCAGGGGAGATCAAATGTAAAAAAAATTATAATAAATAAATAAATAAATAAGAAAACTGTGATCAAGATGATGGATTATAGAGCTCTTCAGGGATGATGGCTTCTTCTTAGGGATGGTGCCTAGGTGCTGCAAAGATGTACTCAGTTTTTTTAAGAGACTTGGCATTGAGACTCTGATCATGTTTCAATGATTATATGAACAACACATATTCTAATTGATGTATTTTAATGAAAAAGAATTTTTATTGTGACTCATGCGTAGGAATTTCTACCTAGGAGCCATGGAAAAGTGTTTAATGAATATTATATGAAATTCCCACATAATCAATAAAAATAGTATAATGACAACCTTTACAATGACTTTTGACATGGAAAAAAATTCTGCTAAATGATGGCAGTGTTTGATTTTGTTAGTCATGCTTTACAGGAATGCATTATGTAGCATACTCAATTCTAGCCATGAAATATGAACTACCCATCTACCTCAGACCCAATGAGCTGGGGTGGCACCTCTGAACATGCAGTCCTGGCACTAACATTATGTTCAGAGTGTTTGATTGGAAGGGCCACAGTAGAAAACACAGCTGCTCTTGTGTCTATAGCATACATAATGAACCCATATCTCTGTCCTGCAGGCCCAGTTTTAACTGTAAACCCCAGGACCAGGAGGGTTCCTCACTGACCACTGAGTAGTACACAGCTGGCAATCCAGCCATGTCTCCCAAGGCAACCCCATTCATAGAGGGTTGTGGACATTAGAGAGAAACAATACCAGCTGTCAAATAGTTTATTGCCCTTCTGTTCTCCTTTCACATACAGCACTCATTCTTTGTTTCAGGCAAAAGAGTCCCAGAAAATTTCTGTTTTCCTTTTCTATTCCCTGTTCTTAAAGACTCAATACGGAAGGGAACCCTAGAAGCTGCAGCCTGTTGTATCAATAATAATGTGAATGTACATTTAGTGAGTACACGAGTAACTTCTCAGTTCAAAGTCAATTCCCATGAAGTTTCAGATGCAAGTCCATAGTGGGAGAACACGTTGTCCCCCTATTACTTTCCCCTTATTCCCACATCACTTTGAAGCTTCCCTGCTTAGGAAGTTGTCCAATTAAATAAACATTAAAGATCATTTACTACCTCACATTTTCACAAAGGTAAACAGTAGTAAAGGTGTGGGATCTGGATAAATGGATGAGATAAAGGCTTGTTCAGAAATAATTTCCCGTAATTCTTTAAAGTGGTCATTAATAAAGTCATGTTCCCTTGACGTGTGACTTTCTCATTATCACAGATGCCATTATTACTTCTTAAATCCATATATGTGTCCTCAGTCAATGAATTACTTACTGAGAAAATGCTCCCTGACCAAGGCAAATCATTGAACAAAACAGCGTTTAATTGGGACCCTGCTTATATTTTTACATAAGCCATCCATAATGTCATTTCAGCAAGCCATCATCTTGTTGTACTCCTTCAGCAGAAGTGAGAGATTTTCATACTGAACTAGAAGTGGCAGGCAGAGAGCAGGACACAGACAGAGATAAAGAGAGAAAGAGCTAGAGAGACAGATTCAGAAATAGAGAGACCAAGACCAACAGAAACAATGATAGAATATGACAGATGAAAAGACAAAGACTATATAATGTCTGGACACTTTCCTTGTCATAACAACATCACAGCCCACCCTCCTGTAATATAATTCTTATTAACAAGACCATTCCTCCTAGGTGTTCCCAGACATTTCCTCAATGGGGACTAAACATGTAAATAGATGAGCTTCAAGGGGACATTGCAATTCAAATTACCAGGAAGTAGAAGATGATGCAGGGACTTCTAGGCTAAAAAACATAGTTTTTCTGATAGTTCGTCATTCAATACAATGATTAATGTCTCAGCAACTCGTAAGTTCTAAAGAACAGGACCGATAATCTAGTTTAGAAAAAATGTGGAATATTTCCATAATAAAGAATTATTCACCTAAGAAAATGTCATCATAATAGTTTCAGGCAAAAAGATGTAACCAGGAAAAAATCATCCTGGGTTAAGTAAATAAAATGCAGAAAGACAAATATGGTGTGTATTCACTTATTAGGAGGTCTCCTAATATCGGGGTTAAAGTTCCAATAGGCCATCTAATTGTGACCAAACCATTCTTCCACTAAGAGGATTGGTGGCAGTTATTTGAATTGTTGGGTAATGACATCCTACTAAAATTTTAAAGCAACACATTCTATTTTTATTAAAATATATTGCTCTTTGTTCTGAACTGATATATGACTACCATGTTCTGGGATCCATAGAGATGCTTCCTTCTGCATCAAATGGCACAGCATACAGAGACCCACAGTGTGATATTATGCAGAGAGAGACTTTAAAACACTCAGTTCTAAATGGGCTTTCCCCATGAAATTCTCCCTCCCCTCAGAGCTCTGGGAAGCCTGCAGGAGAGGAGGCAGGAAGAGTGTCATAAGTAGAGGGAATTGAGGATATAAGCAGAAGAATACCCTGAAAATCAGGTTGCTTAGGATGATGATGCTGCCAGACATGATGAGAACTGAAAATCTAGGGTCAGATAGAAGATGAAGTAGATTCTATCCTATCAGGGAAATAGAGAATGAGCAGAGGAGTAGAAGAAGGAGGGTGGGTGGGACTGGAAGCAGAAGAGGGAGGGGGCAGCAGAGGGGAAACAAAGTGAACAAATCATAATAAATAAATACATAAGAAAAACTGTGATCAAGGGGATCAAGTATAGAGCTCGTCTGGACTGATGGCTTCCTTCTTGTGGTTGGTGATAGTGACAGGATGTGGCAAGGAGGAACTCAGTTTTCTTTAAGGGACTTGGCACTGAGACTCTGATCATGTTTCATTGAGAATATGAACAACACATACTTCAATTGATGTATTTTTTTTAACCAGGTAAGTACTGCTTTCTTTTTTTTTCCATAATTTTATTTTTCTCATTAGTTACATTTTGTTAATTCTGTATCCCAGCTGTATCCCTCATTTCCTCCCCAATCCCACCCTCCCTCCCTCATCTCCTCCCTGTCCCTTTCCAAGTCCACTAATAGGGGAGGACCTCCTCCCCTTTCATATGACTTGCTTTTGTCAGGTATTTTCCGGACTGGCTGCAAGGTCCTCCTCTGTGGCCTAACTTAGTTTGACACATGGTAGGCATTTGAACCTGGGAGCAATAGAAATGGAGTGTAAAGTATATTTTATGAAATTACATAATTAATAAAAATAATATGCTGACAACTTTTTCAATGACTTTTTAACATGGAGAAATGATTCTGCTAAAGGAGGATAGATTTTTGACAATGTATGGCATGTTTTCCAGAAACTCATTATGGCGCAAGGAATCCTGGCCATAAACAAGTGGTTACCCAGCTACCTCAGACCTCATGATGTCAGGTGGCACCTCTGAACACGCAGTTCTGGGACTAACAATACTTTTAGAGAGTTTGTCTGGAAGACACAGATGCTATTGTCCTAGGCATATAATCAATTTCTTTGTCCTGAAGTCCCAGGTTTATCTTTAAACCCCAGGACCAGGAGGTTTCCTCACTGAGTGCTCAGTTGGACAGAGCTGCTGATCCAGCAATGTCAGCCAAGGCAAGCCTGTTCATAGAGGGTTGACAAAACTAGTGTGGAGCAGCACCAGCTTTCAAAAAGTTTATTGCCCCTCAGTTCTCCTTTTACATACACTGATCATTCTCTGTTACATGCATACCAGGCCCAGTAATTGATTGGTTTCCTTTGTTTTTCTGCTCTTAAAGACTCAATACCCCAAGGAACACTAGACCTTGCCAGGGTATTATATCAATAAAAAATGTGAAGGTTCATAGTGTAAGTATGCCAGGAACTGCTCAGTTCAAGGTCACCACCTAGAAAATTTCAGATCCAAGACCACAGTAGGAGATCAGCTTGTCATTGGGTACATTCCTCTTAATCCCACATCACTTTGAAGCTTCCCTACTTAGGAAGCTCTCCTAAATAATAAATATTACAGTTTAATTTCCTACTTGACATTGTCACAGAGGTAAACAGGAGTAAGGTGTGGGGCCTGGATAAAGGGATTAGATAAAGGCATGTTGGGTTTCCCAAGAAAAATTCACATGTGCCACAGGATCAGAGATACTGGACACTGAGGAAAGTTTGTTCATTCATCTCCATGGAAACCTCAAGCTTCTCTCAGGTGCTGATTGCCTGAGAAAGAGAATGATGTCATGAAACAGGTGAGAGCCAGTATGAAGTTCAGGAGCCAGTTATTAAGAGGGACAAGCAGACAGAGTGCTTGAGAGAAAGGGTCATCAGCCATACATGCCTCAATCTGGGCAGCTGAAAGCACACAACACAGAGATGACAGTTCCTGTGTCCAAGAGTCTTAGTTCAGGAAAAGTGTAACACATTTCTTTCAAGTGGTCTGTCACAAGTCTATGATTCACATCATCACATATTTGATTATTATTTATTAAATGCACAGATATGTGCACAGTCAGTGAATTACTTTTTGTGAAAATGCTCTCTGAACAAGGCAACTTATTGAACAAAAAGTGTTTATTTGGGAACTTGCTTATATTTTTTCAGAGATCATTCATAATATGAAGTCACCAAGCAGTCATCTTTTTGTAGTCCTTCACCACACCTGACAGCTTTTTACACTGAACCTTAAGCATCAGGCAGTGAGAGGGAGAGAAAGAGCTAGAGAGACAGATTCAAAAATAGAAGTAGACAGACAAAAAGATAAAATGTGACAGAGACTCCCTACTGTCTTGTCACTCTCATTGGCATATCAATCTCAAGGAACATCCTCCTATAATAACTCCAAAAGTAATCATATTTTTTCAATATTTTTTATTTTAATTTTTATTAATTTTACTTTATTCACTTTTCATCCCCCATTAACTACTCCCCACGCCACCTTCCCTCCACCTTCTCTACACATTCCCCTCTCCAAGTGTACTAATAGGGGAAGTCTTCCTCTCCTTCATTGTGATACTACTCTATCAGATATCATCAGTAGTGTTTGCCTTGCCTCTGTAAGGCTGCTCCCCCATCACAGTGAGGTGATCAAAGAGCAGGCCAATAAGTTCATGTCAGAGGCAGTCCCTGTTCCAATTACTGTGGAACCACCTTGGACACTGAAATGGAATGGGCTACATCTGTGCATGGATTCAAGGTTATCTCCATGCATGATATTTGGCTAGAGTATGAGTCTCAGGAAAGAACCCTGTGCTCATTTTTTTTTTTTTTGGTTCTGTTGCTCTCCTTGCGGAGCTCCTGTCCTCTCCAGATCTTACTATTTCCCCCTTCTTTCATTAGATTCCATGCACTCTGCCCAACAATTGGCCATAAGTCTCAGCATCTGCTGTGATAGTCTGCAGGCCAGAGCCTTTCAAAGGCCCTCTGTGGCTGGCTCCTAACTTGTTCCCTGTTTTCTCTTTCTTCTGATGTCCATCCTCTTTGCCTTTTGGGATGGGGATTGAGCATTTTCACCAAAGTCCTTCCTCTTGATTAGTTTCTTTAGATCTAGAGATTTTAGTAGGTTTATACTATATTATATGTCTATATGAGTGAATATATACCCTGAATTAGTGGTTACCAGCTATGTCAGACCACATGAGCTTAGGTGGTACTCCTGAACAAGCAATGCTGGCACTAACACTACATTTGGAGAGTTTGCCTGGAGGACCACTGCAGGCAACACTGCTGCTCTTGTGTCCTGGGCATATGACTAGGACACCTTGTCTGTTCTCCATGCCCAGTTTTAACTGTAAAACTCAGTACTAAGAGGGGTTACAGTGAGGAACAGAGCTGGTGATCTAGCCTGGTCAGCCAAGACAACCCTATTTATAGAGGGATCCCAACAATAGTGTGGAACAACACCAGTTGTCAAATAATATCTTGCCCTCAGTTCTCCTTTTGCACTCACTGATCTTTCTTTGTTTCAGCCAAACCAGTCCCTGGAATTGTCTGGTTTCCTTCTCTTCTCCTTGCTCTTAAAGTCTCAATACTCCATGGAACCCTAGGCTCAGCCTGCCTATTATATCAGTAAGAATGTGAAGGTACATTTAGTGAGTACAGGAGTGAAGGAGTAACTGCTCAGTTCTAAGTTTTCTTCCCTTTTTCGTGTTACTCGATACCCCAAGTAACCCTGGGGTCGGGTCTTATATCAATAAAAATGTAAAGGTACATTTAGTGAGTTTGCAAGTAACTGCTCAGTTCTAAATCACAACCTAGGAAATTTCAAAACCTGAAACCACAGTAGGAGACCACCTTGCCATTCATCAAAATCCCCTTAATCCCACATTCTTTGAAGCTTGCCTAGTGAGGAAGCTGTCCAGTTAAACATTAAAGTTTCATTTCCTACCTGAGATTGTCACAGGGGTAAACAGGAGTAAAGGTTTGGGACCTGGATAAAGGCTTCTTGGGTTTCACAAGAAAAATCACATGTTCAAATAATCAGAGATACTGGACACTGAGGAATGTTTGTTTATTCATCTCCATGGGAACCTCAAGATTTTTTCAGGTGCTGATTGGCTGAGACTGCGTATGATGTCATGAAACAGGTTAAAGCCAGTAAGAGTTTTAGGAATCAGTTATTAAAAGGGCCAAGTGGATAGCCTGCTTAAGCAAAAGGTTGATCAGCCCTACATGCCTCAATCTGAGCAGATGAAATCACAGAACCCAGAGATGTCAGTTCCTGTATCCAATTATCTTAGGTCAGAAAGTAAAGTCACATGTCCTTCACATGTGAGTTTCACAATATCACAAATTCCATTATTAATTGTTGAATGCACAGATATGTTCTCAGTTAGTAAATTACTTAATGGGAAAATGCTCCCTGACAAAGGCAAACCTTTGAAAAAAAAATGTTTAATTGGGACCTTGCTTATATTATTTACAGAGAACATCCAGGATGCCATGTCAGCAAGCACTCATCAGACCATCAGAAGAACTGATAGATTTGCATACTAAACACAAGCAGTAAGCAGAGAGGAGAGACTAAGAGAGACACAGAAAGAGCTAGAGAGTCAGAAACAGAAATACAGAGACCGAGTCCATATTTTTAAGGAACTCATTATATAGCAGAATCCTAGCCATGAACTAGTGGTTACCAGCTACCTTAAACCTCATGAGCTCAGGTGGCACCTTGAACATGCAGTCTTCTCACTAATACTACTTCAAGAGGGTTTGTCTGGAGGACACTGCTTCTCTTCTCTTCTAGGAATATAACAGGGACCATTTCTCTATCCTGAAGGCCCAGTTTAACTATAAACCCCAGGACTGAGAGGGTTCCTCACTAACCACTGAATAGGACACAGCTGGTGTTCCAGCCTGGTTAGCCAAGGCAACCTTGCTCATGGAAAGTTGCCAACACTACCATGGAACAGCACCAGCTGTCAAATAATATCTTGCACATCAGTTTTCCTCTCACCATTTTTTCTCTGTTTCAGCCAAACCAGTCGCAGGAACTGACTGGTTTCCTTCTCTTTTCTTTGCTCTTAAAGACTTAATAGCCCAGGGAACCCTAGGCCTGGCCTGCCTATTATATCAATAAGAATGTGAAGGTATATTTAGTGCGTAACTGAGTAACTGCTTATTTCAAGTCAAAACTTAGAAAATTTCAGATCCAGTACCACAGTAGGAGAGCACCTTCTCTTTCAGTACATTCCCTTAACTCCACATTACTTTGAAGCTTCCCTACTTAGGAAGCTGTCCAATTAAATAAACATTAAATTTTCATTCCCTACCTTACGTTTTCACAGTTAAACAGGAACAAAGGTGTGGGATCTGGACAAAACGATGAGATAAAGGCTTGTTGGGTTTCAAAAGAAAATGTTACCTGTGCACAGAATCAGAGGTACTGGACACTGAGGAATGTTTACTCATCTCCATAGAAACGTCAATATTCTCTCATGTGCTGATTGGCTGAGATGGAGAATGATGTCATGAGAGGTTAAAAATGCTAAGAGTTTCAGGAGCCAGTTATTGAAAGGGCTAAGTGGACAGCCTGCTTGAGAGGAAGGCTGAGCAGCACTACATGCCTAAATCTGGGCAGATATGAACTGTTTGGCCTGCTCTTTGAAAATCACATCCTGATGGAGGAGCAGCCACAGAGGAAGACAAGGCAGCCACTCCTGATGAAATCTGATAGGCTAGGATAAAAAGGAAGGAGTGGAAGTTCTCCCTATCAGTGGAATTGTGAAGAGATATGTGGACCAGTGTGAGTGATGGTGGGATTGGGAGGGGAGAAGGGAAGGTTGGGAGAGCTTTATGGTAGTATACAAAGTGAATAAAGTGTAATTTATTAAAAATAAAATTAAAAATATTAAAAAAATATAATTTCTTTTGGTGTTATATTATAGGCGGTGGTGCTTCAAGGTTGATATGCCAATATAAGTGAACAAATAGAATGCAGTAGTCTGTCTCTAGGTCTCTGTCAATTTATATCATTGTATGGTTTGGTCTTGGTCTTAATATTACTGAATCTGTTTCTCTAGCTTTTTCTTTCTCTTGCTTTCTCTGTTACCCTCTACCTGCCACTTGTAGTTAAGTATGAAAAGTACTCAGTTCTGCTAAAGGAGTACTAAAAGATGACTGCTTGCTGATGTGACATCCTGGATAGTCTGTAAAAATATAAGCAAGATCCCAAATAAATGCTTTTTGTTCAAAGATTTGCATGCACTGAAGTACAGTTGCATGAACTTAAATCAAAGACCTCTAACAATCTCATTTGATATGGAATTAAGTGAATGACATGTAAGAGTAAAATTGTGGTTTTTCCAACCTAAGAAGGAGGCTCATAAAAAGTGTATCTGAGACCTTGATGATGAGTAAGGAAAAATGCACATTTCGCCAACCTAAGTAAGGCTCTACATAAAACAAAGAAGAGAGAACTGAAGGAAACTTTTAATTGGAATTCTGCCTCCTGGCCATGGCAGATGCAGGTCTTACCTAATTTTCATGTCACAGAGACTGTCCTTGGTGGTCTCTGCAAGCGGGGTGTTCTAGGCCTGAAAAGTAGATAGCAAACTCCCTGCAACTTTGGGAACCAAAGAGCAAACATCATGTAACCTTATGTGAATTGCTGGGTTGAGTGAATTGTCTTGCCAGGTGGCACAGATATTTTGCTAATGTGAAAAAAAAAATGCTTGTAAGCTTTGCTTTATAAACTTTGCATGTTCTGTGAACTGAGACTTGGAAAGGAATCTGTCTTTTCTCTATTCTTTGTGACTCTGCCCCCCCTATTTACACTCCACTTCAGGTGGACCCTGTTAGACTAGCCCACAAGGACTCTCAGGATACCTTCTCTTTTCCCTGCTCTTAAAGAACCAATACCTCAGGGAACCCTAGACCCTGCCAGCCTATTATATCAATAAGACTGTGAATGTCCATTTAGTCAATACAACAATAACTGCTCAGTTCTAAATCTTAACCTACAAATTTCAAATCAAAGATCACAGAAGGAGACCCCGTTGTCATTCAGTACATTCCCCTTAATCCCATATTTCCAGACATTTCCTCACTGGGGATAAAGAGCTAGAGAGACAGATTCAGAAATAGAGAGACCTAGACAAACAGAAAAATAAAGATATAATGTGACAGAGACTGAGAGACAGAGACTCCATTCTGTTTGGTCACTTTCTTTGGCATATCAAGCTCCTAGCACAACCTCCTATAATATAACTCCAATAAGAATTATATTTTCAAGAGAGGTGCGAAATGCCGCACCTTAAAGATGGAGCTGGTTTCCACCTTCCACCTTCCCGATGGTGAGTGCTCTCTGTCACAAACAACTCCACATTTGGCTAAGGATGAGGATCTGGCTTGCTTCCATGTATGTGGACCTATCTGCATTGCCCACGTGGCACACTGGGGTTGGCTACCCAGAGGCTATTCAGGGCTGGCTTTCCCCAGGGTCAGATGACTGTTCAAGGTTCCTGAATAAACTGCATTGAAAAAACAAAAAGAATTATATTTTCGGCAAAAAGATGGTGGTGTCAGGAGGACACTGTTTCTTAGGAGCAGGACAGCAGTGCTGGCACTGTGACCAGGAGACTGAACTCTGTGACCTAAAACACCAGTGTTTGTGATTGCCAGATGAGAAGAAAGCCTGTGTTTTGGAAATCAACTGGGGCCCAACCTCAGGTTACAAAATCGATACCTGAAAAAGGTTCTGGGGACTAGCAGGCATACCTGCTGCCCCAGATTGGAGCACACAGCCTTCTGTAGCACCCCCAGCTGCCATCCAGGACTGGAATACATAGCTTCTGGCCCAGAGTCAGGTGCTCATCCTCCAGACCAGAGTAGAGACCTCAATTGCGGGCCCACAGTGGAGTGCACAGCCTCTGACCCAAAGCTGGCCCAGATTGGTGACCACAACCAACATCTGGAGTGGGAGGGCATACCCTTTAGCCCAGAGTGAGTCACCAACCCTCTGAGTCAGAGTAGAGGTATTAGTTGCCAGCTCAGAGATGCGAACACAGCCTATGGCCCAGAAGGAGACACACACTGCCAGCACAGATCTGAGCACAGATCTGGAACAGAGCAGAATCCCCAGCTGCCATCCCACACAGGGAAACACAGCTTCCAGCCAAGACTGAGACGCCCAGCCTCCAGATCAGAATGGAGCCCTCAGTTGCCAGTATAGAGAGGAGTGCACAGCCTTGGGCCCAGAGAGGCACCCCCAGCCACCACCACAAACTTGGGCACACATTCTCAAGTCCCAAAGCAGAGCTCTCAGCCTCTGGCCAAGAGACTTGCTGGGGGTATATCTCAGCTTCCCAGACAGAATTGTGTGCCCCAGGGGGACATAACTACAGACAATGAGGAAATCCAAGCAATCATTAGGACTTACTTCAAAAGTCTATATGCCACAAAATTTGAAAATCTAAATGAAATGGACAATTTTCTTGATCGATTTGACTTACCAAAGCTGAACCAAGACCAGGAAAATCAACTAAATAGTCCTATATCCCCCAAAGAAATAGAAGCGGTCATCAAAAGTCTCCCAAACAAAAAAAGCCCAGGACCAGATGGTTTCATCTCAAAATCCTATCAGACCTTCAAAGAAGAGCTAACACCAATTCTCTTCAAACTATTCCACAAAATAGAAACAGAAGGAACATTACCAAACTCATTCTATGAAGCCACAGTCACCTTGGTACCTAAACCTCACAAAGACTCAACAAAGAAAGAGAATTTCAGGCCAATCTTCCTTATGAACATTGATGCAAAAATACTCAACAAAATACTTCCAAACAGAATCCAAGAACACATCAAAGATATTATCCATTATGACCAAGTAGGCTTCATCGCAGGTATGCAGGGGTGGTTCAATATAAGGAAATCCATCAATGTGATCCACCATATTAACAAACTGAAAGAAAAAAACCCACATGATAATCACTCTAGATACTGAAAAAGCATTTGACAAAATCCAACATCCATTCATGTTTAAAGTGTTGGAGAGATCAGGGATACAAGGCACATATCTAAACAGAGTAAAGGCAATATACAGCAAGCATATAGCCAACATCAAACTATATGAAGAGAAATTTAAAGCAAAACCACTAAAATCAGGGACAAGGCAAGGCTGCCCACTCTCCCCATATCTCTTCAACATAGTGCTAGAAGTCCTTGCTAGAGCAATAAGAGAGTTGAAGGAGATCAAGGGGATACAGATTGGAAAAGAAGAAGTCAAATTATCACTATTTGCAGATGATATGATAGTATATGTGAGTGACCCAAAAAAATCCACAAGGGAACTCCTACAGCTGATAAACACCTTCAGCAAAGTGGCCGGATACAAAATTAACTCAAAAAAATCAGTAGCCCTCCTATATACAAAAGACAAAAGGGCTGAGAAAGAAATTAGGGAAACAACACCCTTCCCAATAGCCACAAATGACATAAGGTACCTCGGAGTAACCCTAACCAAGGAAGTCAAAGACTTGTATGAAAAAAATTTCAAGTCTCTGAAGAAAGAATTAGAAGATAAAAGAAGATGGAAAGATCTCCCGTGCTCATGGCTTGGCAGGATTAACATAGTAAAAATGGCCATTTTACCAAAAGCAATCTACAGATTCAATGCAATTCCCATCAAATTACCAACACAATTCTTACAGACCTGGAAAGAAAAATTCTCAACTTCATATGGAATAACAAAAAACCCAGAATTGCTAAAACAATCCTCTACAATAAAAGATCTACTGGAGGTATCTCTATCCCTGATCTTAAGTTGTACTATAGAGCAACAGTTTTAAAAACTGCATGGTACTGGCATAGAAACAGAATGGTGGATCAATGGAACCGAACAGAGGACCCAGAAATAAACCCACACACTTATGGACACCTGATCTTTGACAAAGATGCCAAAATCATACAATGGAAAAAAAGATAGCATCTTCAACAAATGGTGCTGGTGCAACTGGCTGTCTACATGTAGAAAAATGAAAATAGGTCCATACTTATCACCCTGCACAAAACTGAAGTCCAAGTGGATCAAAGACCTCAACATAAAACCAGACACATTAAATCGGCTAAAAAAAAAAGTGGGAAATACCCTAGAACTCACTGGTACAGGAGAAAACTTCCTGAACAGAACACCAACAGCACAGCCTCTAAGAGCAACAATCAATAAATGGGACCTCATGAAACTGAAAAGCTTCTGTAAAGCAAAGGACACTGTCATCAAAACAAAGCGACTGCCTATAGATTGGGAAAGAATCTTCACCAACCCTTTATCTGACAGAGGACTCATATCCAATATATATAAAGAACTAAAGAAGCTGAAAAGCAGCAAACCAAGTAATCCACTTAAAAAATGGGGAACAGAGCTAAACAGAGAATTCTCAACAGAGCAATATCGAATGGCAGAGAAGGACTTAAAGAAATGTTCAACCTCATTAGCCATTAGGGAAATTCAAATCAAAACAACCCTGAGATTTTCACTTTACACACATGAGAATGCCCAAGATAGAAAACTGAAGTGCCAATACACTGGAGAGGTTGTGGAGAAAGGGGAACCCTTCTTCACTGTTGGTGGTAATGTAAACTTCTACAATTACTCTGGAAAGCAATCTGGTGCTTTTCCAGACAACTGGGAATAGTGCTTCCTCAAGATGCAGCCATACCACTCCTAGGCATATATCCAAAAGAGGCTCAAGTACACAAAAAGGAAATTTGCTTAACCATGTTTGTAGCAGCTTTATTTGTAATAGCCAGAAGCTGGAAACAACCCAGATGCCCCTCACTTGAGGAATGGATGCCGAAATTGTGGTACATCTATACAATGGAATACTACTTAGCAATGAAAAACAAGGAAATCATTAAATTTGCACGTAAATGGTGGGATCTGTAAAAGATCATCCTGAGTGAGTTGTCTCAGAATCAAAAAGACACACATGGTATATACTCACTCATATAGACATACAACATAGGACAAACCTACCAAAATCTATGCATCTAAAGAAACCAAGCAAGAGAGAGGACCCTAACTAAAATGTTCAATCCCCACCTGAAAGGCAAAGAGGATGGACATCAGAAGAAGAAGAAAATAGGAAAAAAACTAAAAACCTGCTTCAGAGGGCCTCTGAAAGCCAGAAGAAGAAATCAGGAAACAAACTAGGAACATACCACAGTGGACCTCTGAAAGCCTCTGCCCTGTAGACTATCAAAGCAGATGCTGAGCCTGGTGGCCAACTCTCGGGCAGAGTGAATAGAATTTTATGTAAGAAGTGGGAAATAGTAAGAGCTGGAGAGGACAGGGTCACCACAAGGAGAGCAACAGAACAAGAAAATTTGAACACAGGGAACTTCCCAGAGACTCATACTCCATGAATACAAGGACTATTCATGGAGATAACCTAGAACCCCTGCACAGATGTAGCCCATGGCAGGTCAGTGTCCAAGTGGGTTACCTAGTAATGGGAAGAGGGACTGCCTCTGACATAATCTGATTGGCCTACTCTTTGATCACCTCCCCCTGAGGGGGGAGCAGCCCTACCAGGACACAGATGAGGACAATGCAGCCACTTTTGTTGAGAACTGATAGACTAAGATCAGATAGGAGAGGAGAACCTCCCCTTATCAATGGACTTGGGGAGGGGCATGCATGCAGAAATGGGAGGGATGGTGGGATCGGGAGGGGAGGAGGCAGTGGCTTGGGGGGATACAAATTAATAAAGTGGTAATTAATAAAAAAACAACATTAAATAAATTTTAAAAAGACTGCTAAAAAAAACAACTCAAGATTCTGAAGATAGAATTGGAAAACTTAAAGAAAATACAAATGGAGAAAGTCATGGAGAGGAAGAATTTAGGGAAGAAAACAGTAACTATAGAAGTAGCATAACCAACAGGTTGTAAGAGATTTAAGAAAGAATCTCAGGTGTAGAGAGATACAATAAAAGAAAACGATGTATCCAACAAAGAAAATGTTAAATCCAAAAAATTCCTGACACAGACCATCCAAGAAATCCAAGACAATATGAAAGGACAAAACCTAATTATAATAGGAATTGAGGAAAAAGAAGATTCCCTGCTCCAAGGCCCAGAAAATATCTACAACAAAATCATAGAAGAAAATTTCCCTAACTTAAAGGAGAGGCCTAAAAGATTACAAGAGGCCTACAGAATATGAACAAATTAGAGCAGAAAAGAAAGTCCTCCTGCCATGTACTAATCAAAACAGTAAGTACACAGAGCAAAGAAAAAATGCTGAAACCTGCAAGGGAAAAAGGCCAAGTAACATATAATGGCAAATCCATCAGAATCACACCTGACTTCTCAACAGAGACAATGAAAGTAAGAAGGGCCTGGACTGATATAATGCAGACCCTAGGAGAACACAGATGTCAGCTCAGGCTAATATATCCAGCAAAAGTCTCAGTCATTATAGTTGGAAAAAACAAGATATTCAATGACAAAAACAAATTCAAACAATACCTACCAATAAATTAAGCATTACAAAAGATACTAGAAGAAATAATAGAACCCAGGAAAACACAGGAAACAAATAACCTCATTACAGCAAAACCAAAAGGAGCCAAGCATACAAACTACCATAGACAACTGCAAAATCAAAGCATCTAACAGCCACTGGTCATTATTCTCCCTTAACATCAATGGACTCAACTCTACAATAAAAAGACACATACTAACAGAATGGATGCATAAACAAGACCCCACAATCTGTTACATACAAGAAACACACCTAAGTCACAAAGATAAACATTACCTGAGAGTAAAGGGTTGGAAGGCGGTTTTCCAAGACAATGGAACCAAGAAGCAAGCAGGAATAGCCATTCTACTATCTGATAAAATAGACTTACAACCAAAATTAATTAAAAGAGGTGGGGAAAGACACTTCATATTCATCCAGGGAAAAATCCACGAAGAAGACAGCACGATCCTGAACATCTATGCCCAAAATACAAAGGTACCCATATTTGTAAAATTAACATTGATAAAACTTAAACCACGCATTAATAGTGGGAGACTTCAACACCCCACTATCAAGAAAGGACAGGTCAACAAACCAGAAATTAAACAAAGAAACAATGACAGTTAGAGAGGTCATAAATCAAATGGACCTAACAAATGTCTACAGAAACTTTCAGCCAAACACAAAAGAATTTACCTTCTTCTCAGCACCTCTTGCAACCTTCTCCAAAATAGATCTCATAGTGGGTCAAAAAACAAGTCTCATCACATAAAGAAGATTGAAATAATTCGATGTATCCTCTCTGACCACCATGGACGAAGGCTCAATCTTAACTAGAACAGAAATGACAAAAAGCTTACACACAGATGCAAAATGAACAAGTTGCTATTTTATGACAGTTGGATCAGGGAAGAAATAAAGAAAGAAATCAAAGTTTTCCTAGAATTCAATGAAAATGAAGACACAACATACCCAAACTTATGGGAAGAAATGGAAGCAGTGCCAAGATGAATGTTCATAGCACTAAGTCCCTACAAGAAGAAATTAGAAACATCTCATGCCAGGAACATAATGACTCATCTAAAATCTCTAGAAAAAAAAAAGAAGACAGAAAAGAGGAGTAAATGGCTGGAAATAATCAAACTCAGGGCTGAAATCAATCAATTAGAAACAAATAAAACTGTTGAAAGAATCAATGAAATCAAGAGCTGGTTCTTTTAGAAAATCAACAAGATAGACAAACCCTTAACCAAAATGGCAAAGAGACAGAGACACTATTCAAATCAACAAAATCAGAAATCAAAAGGGGGACATAACAACAGACACTGAGGAAATCTAAATAATCATTAGGACTTACTTTGAAAGTCTATATGCCACAAAATTTGAAAATCTAAATGAAATGGACAATTTTCTGGATCAATTCCATTTACCAAAGCTGAATCAAGACCAGGTAAATCAATTAAATAGTCCTATATCCTCGAAAGAAATAAAAGTGGTCATTGAAAGTCTCCCATCCAAAAAAAGCCCAGGACCAAATGGTTTCACTGCAGAATTCTACCAGACCTTCAAAGAAGAGCTAACACCAACACTCTTCAAACTATTCCACAAAATAGAAACAGAAGGAATATTACCAAATTCATTCTATGAAGCCACAGTCACCTTGCTACCTAAACCTCACAAAGACCCAACAAAGAAAGTGAATTTCAGGCCAATCTCCCTTATGAACATTGATGAAAAAATACTCAGCAAATTACTTGCAAAATAAATACAAGAACACATCAAAGATATCATCCATTATGACCAAGTAGGCTTCATCCCAGGAAGGCAAGGATGGTTCAATATATGGGAATCCATCAATGATAGCCCTGCAGACTATCAAAGCAGATGTTGACTCTTACAGTCAAACTTTGGACAGAATGCAGGGAATCTTATGAAAGAAGTGGGAAGTAGTAAGATCTGGAGATGACAGGAGCTCCACAAGGAGAACAACAGAACCAAAAATATTTGAACACAGGGGTCTTTCCTGAGACTCATACTCCAACCAAGAACCATTCATGAAAATAACCTAGAACCCCTAAACAGATGTAGCCCATGGCAGTTCAGTGTCCAAGTGGTTTCAATAGTATTGGGAACAGGGACTTCTTCTGACATTAACTGTGGCCTGCTCTTTGATCCCCTCCCCTTGAGTGGGGATCAGCCTTATCAAGCCACAGAGGAAGGCAATGTGTCCACTCCTGATGAGATCTAACAGACTATTATCAGAAGAAAGAAGAAACCCCTACTGGTGCACTTGGGAAGGGGCATGTGTGGAGAAGAGGGACAAAGGGAAGAATTGGGAGGGAAGGTAGGTAAATAGGTGGAGGGATACCAAGTAAATAAAGTTAAATTAAAAATAAAATTAAATTAAAATTTAAAAAAAGAATTATAAACTTCTAACAAGGCCATACCTCCATCCCAGATATTTCCTCTCTGGAGACTCCATATGTAAATAGATGAGCTTCAAGAAGATATTGCAATCCAAATCACCAGGATGTGGAAGTAGGTGAAGGAACTTCTAGGCTAAGAACATAGTTATCCTGATAGTTTATCATTCAATACAAAGATTAAAGTCCCAGCAACATTCAAGGACAAAATAAATAAATAAATAAATAAATAAATAAATAAATAAATAAACAGGACTGACAATCTTCTTTGGGTTAAATGTGGAACAATTCCATAATGGAGTGGGAGAGAGGGAGACAAAGAGCTAGAGAGAGCAATTCAGAAATAGGAAGATCTGGAGAGGACAGGAGCTCCACAAGGAGAGCAAGAGAACCAGAAAGTTTGAACACAGGGGTCTTCCCAGAGACTCATACTCCAACCAGGTACCATGCAGGGAAATAACCTAGAACTCCTGCAAAGATTTAGCCCAGGGAAGTTTTGATTCCAAGTGGGTTACATAGTAATGGCAAGAGCGAATGCTTCTGACATAATCTGATTGGCCTGTCCTTTGATTACCTCTCCCTAAGGAGGGAGTAGCCTTACTACGTCACAGAAGATGACAATGCAGCCACTCCTGATGAAATCTGATAGACTAAGAACAGAAGGAAGGAGAGGAAGACCTCCCCTATCAGTGGACTTGGGGAGGGGCATGGGTGAAGAAGAAGGAGGGGAGGAGTAAGGGGCTTATGGGGGATACAAAGTGAATAAAGTATAATTAATAAAAAATGAGTTTCAAAAGCAAAATAAATAGAGATCAAAAGAAACAAAGATATAAAGTGACAGAGACTGAGAGACAAAGACTCCATTCTCTGTGGTCACTTTCATTGGCATATCAACCTCACAGCAAACCCTTCTATAATATAACTATAATAGGAATTATATTATCTAATGATGCCATAAGTCATAACCCCTCCCAGACATTTCTTTACTGGGAACTCCCCATGTAAGTAAGGAGCTTCAAGAAGACATTTCAATTAAAATCACCAAGATGTGGAAGAATATGGAGGGACTTGTAGGATGAAAGAATATAGTAATACTGATAGTTTCTTATGCAATATAATGAGTAAAGTCCCAGCAACTTCCCAGGACAAAAGAACAGGACTGATAATCTTCTATGTGGAAAATGTAGAATATTAACATAATGGAGTATTATACTGCTAAGAAAATAACATCATGATATTTTCAGATAAATGGACAGAACCAGGAAAATTCATCCAGGGTGAAGTAACTAAAATGCAGAAAAACAAACATGGTATGTATTAACTTATTAGGAAGTCTCCTAATAGTGGGTGATGATGATGCAATAAGCCATCTATTGTGACCAAACCAGTCTTGTACTAGGGAAATCAGGTGTCAGTGAATTTAGTTGTTGGGCCAGGTCATCATACAGAAATTTTAAAGCAGGGAACTGAGGACCATGAGAACCTATTATATTTATAAGAATGTGAAGTTATATTAATGAGTTCACAAGTAAATGTACAGTTTAAAGTCACAACCTAGGAAATTTCCAAGACAGCAGTAGGAGACTAACTTGTCATTGGGTACATTCCCCTTAATTCCACATCATTTTGAAGGTTACCTATTTAGGAAGCAGTCCAAATAAACATTAAAGTTTCATTTCCTACCTCATATTGTCACAGAGATAAACAGGAGTAAAGGTGTGGGATCTGGATAAAGGGATGTGATAAAGATTTTTGTGTTTCACAAGAAAAAAGTCACATGTGTACTGGATCAGAGATACTGTAAAATGAGGAGTTTGTTTACTAATCTCCATGGAAACATCAAGATTCTCTCAGGTGCTGATTGGCTGAGTGGGAAAATGATGTCATGTAATAGGTGAAATAGGTGTTTCAGAAGCCAGTTATTAGAAGGGCCAAGGTGACAGCATGCTTGGGAGAAAGGGTGGTCAGCCCTACATGCTTCAGTCTGGGCAGCTGAAAGCATACAACCCAGAGGTAAGAGTTCCTGTGTCCAAGACTCTTAGTTCAAGAATAGTGCCACATATTTTTTTCAAGTGGTCATTAATAAAGTCACGGGTCCTTGATGTGTGACTTTCCCATTATTACAGATGCCATTATTATTTGTTAAATGTACAGATATGTCCACATTCAGTGAATTACTTAGTGTAAAAACGCTCCCTTATCAAGACAATTCTTTGTACAAAAAGCGTTTAATTGGGACCTTGCTTATATTTTTATGGAGACCATCCATGATATCACATCATCAAGCAAGTTATCTTGTTGTACTCCTTCAGCAGAACTGAGAAGTTTTCATACTGAACCACAAGTGGCAGGAAGAGAGCTGGAGACAGACAGAGACAGATAGAGAAAGAACTAGAGAGACACATTCAGAAATAGACTGAGACCAAAAGAAACAATGATAGTATGTCACAGAGACCAAGAGAAAAATACTCCATTCTGTCTGGTCACTTTCATTGGTATATCAACCTCACAGCACACTCTCCTGTAATAAAATTCCTATTAACAAGACCATATCTCCTAGGACTTACCAGACCTTTCCTCACTGGAAACTAAAAATGTAAATAGATGAGCATCAAGGAGATATTGCTATTCAAATCACCAGGAAGTGGAAGAGGATGGAGGAACTTGTAGGCTAAAACAACATAGTTATACTAATAGTTCGTCACTCAATACAATGATTAAAGTCCCAGTAAGTACAAAGTTCTACAGAAGAGGATTGACAAATTTCTTGGGGGAAAATGTAGATTAATTCATGACAAAGTATTATTCTGCTAAAAAAATTACATCATTTTATTTTCAGGCAAATGGATAGAAGCAAAATTAATCATAAGGTGTGAGGTAACTGAAATGAAGAAAGACAAATATGGATGTATTCAATTAGGAGGTCTCCTAATACTAGGGGATAAAATTAGAATAAGCCTTCTCCTGTTCATGAACCAGTCTACTGCTAGGGGACGGGTGGCCTTTAATTGAGTTGTTGGGCTAGGGCATCCTATGGAAAATTTCAAGTAACCCAGGCCATCATAATTAGAATATATTTCTTGCTGCCCTAAACTGATAGATGAGTACCATGTTCTTTGATCCACAAAGATGCTTCTTTCTGCATCAAAGGGGATTGTGTACAGAGACACACACTCTAATATTATGCAGAGAGATACCTTAAAACATCCAGCTCTAAATGGGCATTCCCTATGAAATTCTCCCTCCCCTCAGAGCTCTGGAAAGCTACAGTAGAGAAGACTGGTAGAGTGACATAAGTTCAGGAAATTGAGGACACAAAGAGTACAATGCCCAGAGAATAAGACCACAGAGGAAGATAGTATAGCCAGCCTTGATGAATACTAGTAAGCTAGGGTCAGTTAGAAGGGGAAGGAGGACCACAACTTCAGGAAATAGAGAAAGGTCATAGGGTATAAAAAAAGAGGTTAGGCTAGACTGGATGGAAAAGATGGATGGGGTAGCAGAGGGGATCAAATGTAAACAAATCATAATAAATAAATACATAAGAGAGACTGTGATCAAGGTGATGAAGGACAGAGCTCTTCAGGGCTGAGGGCTTCTTCTTAGGGTTGGTGCCTAGGTATGACAAGGATGAACTCAATTTTCTTTAAAGGCCTGGGCACTGAGACTCTGATCATGTTCTGATGAGAAGATGAACAACACTTGCTTCAATTTAAAGAAAAAGAATATTTATTGTTATTCATGGGTAGGAATTTGAACCTGGGAGCAATGGAAAAGGAATATAATGTTTAATATATGAAATTCCACATAAGCAATAAAAATAATATATTGACAACATTTACAATGACTTTTCACATGGAGAAAAATTCCAATGGAGGAGGGCAGTGTTTGACTTTGTAAGGCAAGCTTTACAGGATCTCATTATATAATAGAGCATCCTACCCATGAACTAGGGACTACCCAGCTACCTCAGATCCCATAAGATCAGATGGCACCTCTGAACAAGCAGTCCTTGCACTAACACTACCACAGCAATAAACACAGTTGCTCTTGTGTCTAGGCCTAAATCACAGACCCATATCTCTGTCCTGTAGGCCCAGTTTTAACTGTAAACCCCAGGAACAGGAGAGTTCCTCACTGACCACTAAGTAGGACACAGCTCCCAATACAGCCATGTCTCTCAAAGCAACCCTGCTCATAGAGAGTTGCCAACACTAGTGAGGAACAACACCAGTTGTCAAATAGTTTATTGCCCTTCAGTTTTCCTTTCACATACAGCAACCTTTCTCTGTTTCAGCCAAACCAGTCCCAGTAATTATCTGTTTTCCTTCTCTTTTCCCTGTTCTGAAAGAGGCAGTAACCCAGGAAACCCTAGAAACTGCCAGCCTATTGTATTAATAATAATGTGAATATATGCTTAGTGAGTATGTAAGTTCTCAGTTCAAAGACAGAACCCAGGATAATTCAGATGCAAGTCCATAGTGGGAGAGCACCTTGTTATTTGTTAGTTTCCCCTTACTCACAGGTCACTTGGAAGCTTCCCTACTTAGGAAGCTGTCTAATTAAATAAACATTAAAGTTTAATTTCCTACCTGGAACTTTCACAGAGTTAAACAGGAGTAAAGGTGTGGGATCTGGATGAAGGGATGAGATAAAGTCTTGTTGGGTTTCACAAGAAAATGTCATTTGTGTGCAGGATCAGAGATACTGGGCCCTGAGACAGTTTGTTCACTCATCTCCATGGAAACCTCAAGATTCTCTCAGGTGCTGATTGGCTGAGAAGGAGAACGATGTCATGATACATGAGAGAGCCAGTATGAGTTTCAGGAGCCAGTTAGTCAAAGGAACACATGGACAGCCTGCTTGAGAGAAAGGCTGAGCAGCCCTACATGCCTCAATCTGGGCAGCTGAAAGCATACAACACAGAGATGATAGTTTGTGTGTCCAAGACCTCTTAGTTCAGGAAAATGTCACATATTTCTTTCAAGTGGTCATTAATGAAATCACATGGCTTTCCCATTATCACAGATTCCATTATTTTTTGTTAAATTCACAGATAAATCCTCAGTCAGTGAAATACTTACTGTGAAAATGCTCCCTGACCAAGGGAACTCTTTGAACCAAAAGCTGAGCAATTTTGTAGATGGACTACAATTTCTGTATCATTTTGTAGTTGGTGTGGGGGAGGGATCTTGGTGGTTTCCTGTTCCTGGATTTTACAAATTAACTGCTACAAACATGGTTGTGCAAATGTTCTTATTGTGTACTTGATCCTTTTTAGATATATACCTAGAGGTGGATAGCTGTATCTTGAGGAATCACTGGTCCTAGGTATGTGAGAAAGCACCAGATTGCATTTTCTATATGTAGACATCCAGTTAGACCAGCACCATTTGTTGAAGATACTGTCTTGTTTCCATTGAATGGCTATGGCATCTTTGTCAAAATTCAGGTGTCCATAAGTATGTGGGTTTATACCTGGGACTTCTTTTCAGTTCCATTGATCCACAATTCTGTTTCTATGTCAGTACTATGCACTTTTTATTACTGTTGCTCTTTAATACAGCTTGAGATCAGGAATGTAGATACCTCCAGAAGATCTTTTATTGTAGATGATTGTTTTAGCAATTCTGGGATTCTTGTTTGTCCATATGAAGTTGAGAATTTTTCTTTCAAATTCTGTAAAGAATTGTGTTGGTAATTTGATGGGAATTGCATTGAATTGCTTTTGGTATGATGGCCATTTTTACCATGTTAATCATGCCAAGGAATAAGCATGGGAGATCTTTCCATCTTCTAATATCTTCTTTTAATTCTTTGTTCAGATTCTTGAAATTGTTTTCCAACAAGTATTTGACTTGCTTGGTTAGGGTCACACCTAGGTACTTTATGTTTTTAATGGAATACAAGAACAAATCAAAGATATCATTCACTATGACCAAGTAGGCTTCATCCCAGCTATGCTGGGTGGTTCAATATATGCACACCCTACAATGTTATCCACCATATTAAAGAAATGAAAAAAAAAAAAACATGAAAAATCTCCTTTGATACTGAAAAAGCATTTGACAAAATCTAACATCAATTCATCTTTAAAGTAGTGGAGAGATCAGGGATACAGGGCACATATATAAATATAGAAAAGGCAATATTCAGCAAGCCCATATCCAACATCAAAGTAAACTGAGAAAAATTTTAAGCAACTGCCCTGAAATCAGGGACAAGTCAAGACTGCACACTCTATCCATATCTCTTCAAAATAGTTTTGGAAAAATAGAGCAATAAGACAATTGAAGAAGATCAAATGGATAAAAATATGAAAGAAAGAAGTCAAAGAATAGGTATTTGCAGATTATATACCTGAATATACCTGAGTGACTCCAAAAATTCTACCAAGGAAGTCCTTCAGCTGATAAACACCTTCAGCAAAGTGGCTGGATACAAAATTAAGTAAAAAAAAAAAAAAAAAGAAAGAAAGAAATCAGTAGCCCTCCTGTATACAAAATATCAAAGGGCTGAGAAAAAAAATTAGGGAAACAAAGGAATTATATTATGTAACAAGACCATACCTCCATCCCTAACCAGACATTTCCTCACTGGGGATTCCACATGTAAATTGATAGACTTAGAGGAGACATTGCAATTCAAATCACTAGGAAGTAGAAGAAGATGGAGGGAATTCTAGGCTAAAGGAACATTGTTATCCTGAAAATTTGTCATTCAACACAATGATTTAATTCCCAGCAGCTTCCAATGACTAAAGAAAAGGACTGACAATCTCCTTGAGAGAAAATATGTTATATTTCCATTACAGAGTATAATTCAGCTAAGAAAATGACAACAAGGTATTTTCAGGCTCATGGATGGAACCAGGAAATAACATCCTTTGTGAAGTAATGAGAATGCAGAGAGACAAATATTCTATGTATTCACTTATTAGGAGGTCTCCTAATTGTGGGGGATTAATTTCCAATAGGCCATCTATTGAGACCAAAGCAGTCTTCCACTAAGGGGAGTGGATGGCAGTTAATTCAGTTTTTGATCCAGGGCATCCTATGGAAATTGAAAAGGAACCCAGGCTGTTGTTATTAAAATATTTTGCTCTCTGCCCTCACTGATAGATCAGTCCCCTGTTCTTAGATCCAAGAGATTCTTCTTTCAGCACTCAAATGGGATTGCATACAGAGACCCACTTTCTGATATGCAAAAATAGACCTGAAAACACCCAGCTGTAAATGAGATTTCCCTATGAAATTATACCTTCCCTCAGTTCTCTGCTAAGCATGCAGGAAAGGAGGCAGGAAGAGTGTCATAAGTAAAAGTCATTGAGGACATAAGGAGAACAATGCCGTGACAATTAGGCTACAAAGCAACATGATGCAGCCAGCCTTGATGTGATCTGATAAGGTAGGGTAAGATAGAAGTGTGAGGAGTACCTCCTATATTAGGGAACTAGCAAAAGGGCATAGGGACTTTGTAGGGTGGGTGGGACTGGAAGTGTCACAACCACCTTGACCAGCAAGGAAGGGGCACATGAACTCTTCTCCAAGTAGTTTATTCAGGAAGTTTGAGCAATCTTCTTCCCCCAGGAGAGCCCTCCCCAGTAATAAGTACCCTGGAGCCAACCAATACCAGGAAGCCACATGGGAAATGCGGATAGGTAGACGGCAGATCATCAGACATACCATAGCCAATAAGGATTTGTTTATCATGAGAGCACTCGCCATCAGGATGGTGGAAGGCGGAAACCGGCGCCATCTTTAGGCTGCGGCACATGCAGCTCTCCACATGGAAGTAGAAGAGGGAGGGGGCAGCAGAGGAGATACAAAGTGATCAATTCACAATAAATAAAACATCTTGAAATCTTTGAAGAAGGTGATGAAGTATAGAGATGTTTAGGACTGAAGGCTTCTTTTGGGCATCTGTGGCAGTGTGTGGCAATGATGAACTTAAGTTTTCTTCAAGGGACTTGGAACTGAGACTCTGATCATGTTTCAATGAGTATATGAACAACACTTATTAAATTGATGTATTTTAATGAAAAAAATAGTGTGACACATAGGTAGGAATTTAAACCTGGGGACATTAGAAAAGGAGTATAATAAGTGTAATATGAAATTCTCACATAATCAATGAAAATAATATGTTGACAACTTTTACAATGAATTTTAACATGGAGAAATGATTCCACTGATGGAGGGCAGATTTTGACTTTATAAGGCATGCTTTCCAGGAACTCATTGTGTAGCAGAGATTCAATGCCATGAACTAGTGGTTACCCAGCTATGTCAGACCCAATGAGCTCAGGTGACACCTCAGAACAAGCAGTCCTGGCACTAACACTAGGTTTAAAGGGTTTGTCTGGAGGACCACCACAGGTAAAACAGCTACTCTTGTATCCTAGGCACATAATTCCATCCATTTCTCTACCTGATGGCCCAGGTTTTTTGTTTGTTTGTTTGTTTGTTTGTTTGTTACATTTTCTTTACTTTGTATCCCAGGTGTATCCTGCTCCCTCATTTCCTCCCAATCCTACCCTCCCTCCCTTATCTCCTTCCTGCCCCTTTCAAAGTCCAATGATTGGGGAGGACCACCTCCCCTTTCATCTGACCCTGTTTTATCAGGTATCTTCAGGACTGGCTGCAAAGTCCTCCTCTGTAGTCTAGCAGGACTGTTTCTCCCTTGGAAGATGGGGAGATTAAAGAGCCTGCCATTGAGTTCCTGTCAGAAATAGTCCCTGTTCCCCTTACTATGGGAAACCAATTGTTTACTGAGCTACCACAGGCTTCATCCAAGCAAAGGTTCTAGGTTATATTCATACATGGTTCCTGGTGGAGTGTCAGTCTCAGAAAAGACCCCTGTGCTGATGAAGCAGTTTTAAGTGTAAATCCAGGACCAGGAAACTTGCTCACTGATCACTGAGTAGGATACAGCTGCCCATTCAGCTATGTCAGCCAAGGCAACCCAGCTCATAGTGGGTTGCCAACACAGGGGTAATAGCACAAATTGTCACATAATATCTTGTCCTTCAGTTTTCCTTTTACAAATGCTATTTCAGCCAAACCATTCCCATGAATTATCTGGTTTCCGTCTCTTTTCCCTGCTCTTAATGTATCGATACCACAGGGAACCCTCTACTCTGACAGCCTATTATATAAATAACAATGTGAAGGTACATTTAGTCAATACTTCAGTAACTGCTCAGTTCAAAGTCACTACCTAGGAAATTTCAGATCCAAGACCACAATAGGAGACCACCTTGTCAATAGGTACATTCCCCTTAATTCCATATCACTTTGAAGCATCCCTACTTAGGAAGCTGTCCAATTAAATAAAGTAAAATTAAAGTTTCATTTCATACCTGAAATTATCACAGAGGTAAACAAGAGTAAAGTTAAAGAGTCAGGATAATGGAATGAGATAAAGGCTTGTTGTATTTCACAATAAAAAGTCACATGTGCACAGGATCAGAGATACTGAACACTGAGGAAAGTTTGTTTACTAATCTCCATAGAAACCTCAAGATTCTCTCAGGTGCTGAATGGTTGAGAGGGATATTGATGTCATGCAACATGTGAAAGCCATTAAGTGATTCAGGAGCCAGTTATTAAAAGAATCAAGTGGACAGCCTACTTGAGAGAAAGGATTAGGAGCTCTACATTCCTCATTCTGGGCAGCTGAAAGTATGCAAACCAGAGATGACAGTTTGTGTGTCCATGACGCTTATTTCGGGAAATGTGACACATATTTCTTTCAAGAAATCTTCAATAAAGTCAAGTGACTTTCATATTATAAAAGATTCTATTATTATTTGTCAAATACACAGTTATGTCCTCAGTCAGTGAATTACTTTCTATGGAAAACTCACCTTGACCAAGGCAATTATTTGAATAAAAAGTATGTATTTAGGACCTTGTTTATATTTTTACAGAGACCATACAGGATGCCATGTCAGCAAGCAGTCATCTTGCTGTAGTTCTTCAGCAGAACTGAGAGCTTTCCATACTGAATCATAAGCTGTAGGCAGAGAGAGGGAGACAAAGAGAGACAGAGCTAGAAAGAGCTAGAGAGAATGATTCAGAAACAGACTGATACTGACAGAAAATAATATACAAACTGACAGAGACCTAGAGACAGAACCTCCTTTCTGTCTGGTCACTTTAATTGGCATATCAACCTCAAAGCACACCTCCTATAATGTAACTCCAAAAGGTATTATTTTTTTAAATCTTTTTAATATTTATTAGTCTTTATTTACTTTGTATACTCCCATAAAACTTCCCACCTCCCTCCCAATCCTGCCTTCTCTCTGCCTTCTCCATGCATGCCCTTCCCAAAGTCCACTGAAAGGGGAGTTCTTCTCTTTCCTTCTCATGCTAGTCCATCAGATCATAATCAGGAGTACCTGTATTGTATTCCTCTCTGGTCTGGTAAGGCTGATCATCATCAGGGTGAGATGATCAAAGAGCAGGGAAATAAGTTAATGTCAGAGGCAGTCCCTTTTCCCACTACTATGAACCCCCTTTAACACTGAATTTCCACTGTCTACATCTGTGCAGGGGTTCTAGGTTATCTCCATCCATGGGACTCGGTTAGAGTATTAGTCTCAGGAAGACCCTGTGTTCAGATATTTTTGTTCAGTTGCTGGCCTTGTGGATTTCCTGTTCTTCCCAGATCTTACTATTTATCACTTCTTTCATTAGATTCCATTCACTTTGCCCAACAGTTGGCCATAAGTCTCAGCATCTGCTTTGATAGTCTGCAGGGCAGAGTCTGTCAGAGGCCCTCAGTGACAGGCTTCTAACTTGTTCCCTGTTTTTTCCTCCTTTTGATGTCCATCCTCTTTGTCTTTTGGCATTGGAATTGAGTATTTTACCAGTGTCCTCCCTCTTGATTAGTTTCCTTAGGTCCACAGATTTTAGTATGTTTATCTTATATTATATGTCTATTAAAGAGTATATACCATGTGTGTCTTTCTGCTTTTGGAATAGCTCACTCAGAATGATCTTTTCCAGTTCCCACTATTTTTGCATATTACATAATTTCCTTGTTTTCTTTTAATGCAGAGTAATATTCCATTTTGTAGATGAACCACAAAATCTGTATCTATTTTCTCATTTGGGGGTTTCCAGGTTCTGGCTATTACAAATAAAGCCACTGCAAACATGGTTGAACAAATGTCCTTTTTGTGTACTTCAGCCTCTTTTGGATATACGCCTATAGGTGCATAGCTGAATCTCGAGGACACACTATTCCTAGTTGTCTGAGAAAGTACCAGATTGATTTCCAGAGTCATTTAACAAGTTTACATTCCCACCAGCAGTGGAGGAGGCTTTCTGCACAACCTTTCCAGCATGTGTTGTCAATTGAGTTTTTTATCTTTGCCATTCTGATGCATGTAAGGTGAAATCACAGGATCATTTTGATTAGCATTTCTCTGATGGCTAACAACATTGAGCATTTCTTTAAGTGTTTCTGTGTCATTCTATATTCCTCTATCAATAATTCTCTATTTGGCTCTGTTCCACTTTTTTTATTGGATTTATTGCTAGTTCTTTTTCTACTTCTGTAGTTCTTTGCAAAAACTGTATAATAGCCATCTGTTACATAGAGGTAAGGTGAAGATTCGTTCCCAATCTGTAGGTATTCGTTTTGTTTTGATGACAGTGTCCTTTGCTTTACAGAAGTTCAGTTTCTTGAGGTCCCATTCACTGATTGTTACTCTTAGAGCCTGTGTTGTTTGTGTTCTGTTCAGCAAGTTGTCTCCTATGTTAATGAGTTCAAGGATCTTCCCCACTTTTTCTGTTAAATGATTTAATGAGTGTGGTTTTATGTTGAGGTTTTCAATTAACCAGGATTTTAGTTTTGTGAAGGGTGATAAGTATGGATCTATTTGCATTTTGCTACATGTAGATCTCCAGTTAGACCAGCATCATTTGTTGAAGATGCTATCTTTTCTCCATTTTTTGGTTGTGGCATCTTTGTCAAAACTCAGATGTCCATAAGTGTGTAGGTTTATATCTGGGTCTTCTCTATGGTTCCATTGATCCACCATTCTATTTCTATGCCAGAACCAGGCAGGTTTTATTAGTGTTGTTCTATAGTACAGCTTGAGATCAGGGACAATGATACCTCCAGAAGATCTTTTATTGTGGAGGATTACTTTAGCAATTCTGGTATACTTGTTTTTTCCATATGAAGGTGAGACTTTTTCTTTCAATGTCTGCAAAGATTTGTGTTGGTAATTTGATGGGAATTGCACTGAATCTGTAGATTGCTTTGTAAGATGGACATTATTAGTGTTAATCATGCCAAGATATGAGCATGGGAAATATTTCCATTTGCTGACATCTTCTTCCCATTCTTTTCTTCAGAGAATTGAAATCTTTTTCATACAATCTTAGACTTGCTTTCATAGGATCACATAAAGGTACTTTATGTCTTTGACCAAATACAAAAAAAAAAAAAAAAACATCAAAGGTATCATCCACTATGACCAAGTAAGCTTTATCCCAGGTATGCAAGGGTGGTTCAATATACAGAAATCCATCACTGTGATCCACCACATTAAAAAAAAGAAAGAAAGAAAACACATAATAATCTCCTTAGATGCTGAAAAAGCATTTTACAAAAGTCAACACCTTTGATTTTGGTCCTAGGCCATCGGAATTAAATTCGGTAAAACATTTTAAAATTTATCAGGTGTCTTAAAAGTGTAACTCTTGGGCAGTCTAACAAAGAACTTAAAACAGTTTCTCAAATCTTTGGGGGGAAAAAAAACCTTTTGTATTTATTTTATTATATTAACAAAGTAAAACCAAGCCATGTTGTTTAAGCCAATTAACAGAAACTACAGTTAGTACAGTATATTCAGGTTAAAAAAAACTATAAAATATGTTGTTCTTCATTTAAAAAGACTGGAGATTCTTCAATGGAAAATGTTTGCTCATGCTCTTTTACACAATAAAAAGGACTAGAGTTCAATGTTAGCCCAGGATTATGCAGGGCTATATTCAGATCATTGTTAACCATTATATAAAACATATGCCTGGCTGCCAGTATCTAATTAAATGATTTAATGCAGTTTCTTTCTGGCCTATAATTTGGTACTGCCAGAGTAGTCCATTTTTGCTGAGGGCTACAGAATAAGTTTAGTTCTCTGTTTAATGTTAAATAAAACTTTTGTTCTTTAATTTTTTGCTCTTAAGTTTTAATACAGTACCATAGGATTAATAAGATTTGCTAGCCCCTTTATAAATTATGTTTTATTAAAAGTTTTGCATTGATTTTAGTTTAAAAAGAACAGATTTAAAGTTATGCTAACAATTATAGTTGAGTATAAGATTGAGTTTTACCTAGTCTCTTTCTCTTTGTTTAGTTTTTTTGTTCATTTGTTTGTTTTTCTTTTCTTTTCTTTTCTTTTCTTTTTGAGGTTAAATCTAAAATTGGTCAACATAAAGTTTCCCTATATAGACTGGACTAAAATTTGGTTCTAAAACATACATTTAAAAAATATGCCAAAATTGAGATTACAACATCCTGTTTTATAGGATCAAGTTTAGAATAGATGATAAATGTAGACAAAGAGTAATTCAAATATGCTGGCCCTCAGACTTGTCAGAGATTTGATAAATATGGCCATTTTAACATATGTAAACTTATTATGACAGAGTCCAAACTGTTCAGGCAAAAAAAATTAATTAATTTTTTATAGGTGCATCTTATAGTTTTCCGATTAAAAACAAAAGTTACCCCAGTTATTGATACTTTAACGGTATTTACTGATGCTTCAGTATTTGGTGTTGCTGCCTATGCTTATGAAAGAAAAACATTACCATTTCAAGTGTCTAACACATCTGCACAAATAGCAGTTACCTGAAGTATTAGCTGTGTTTCAAAGTTTTAATAAGCAGTCTTAACATTTTTACATATAATGTATATGTACCTCAGTCTTTGCCTAGGTTAGAGATTGCAGGTCAAATTAAGACACCTTCTCCTGCTGGAATTTTATTTTTACAAATTCAAACTTTGATACAAAAAAAACTTTCCCTTTTTTATAGGACATTTCAGGGCTCATTCAAATTTCCTAAGACCCCTGTCTAAAGGAAATGCATTGGCTGACAAAATCACCAAAGTTTATGGATTAAAGTTAAAAAAAAAAGCCCAGGATGCTCATAATATGCATCATCTTAATAGTCAAACCTTGAGACTTAAATATGGATTGACTATGGAACAGCCTGGTAGTATAGGGCTTGCAGTACTTGTCCTCAATTTCAGCCTATTCCTTATTTGGGATTCAATCTTAAAGGATTGGTTCCAAATCAGATTTGGCAAATGGATATTATTTGTATTCCTGAATTTAAACAATTTAAATATGCACATGTTTGACTAGATACCTATTCTGGATTTATTTTTGCCACTCCTCACCCAGCAAAAGCTGCAAAGAATGTTATTGCTCAATGTCTACAGGCTTTTAATGTTGTAGGAGTTCCTGAGCAATTTAAAATGGACAATTGAACAGGATATACTAGCAAATCTTTTAAAAAGATTTTGTCAATAGTTTCAAGTTTCTCATATAACTAAAATACCTCTCTATCCTCAAGGACAAAGGCATGGTAGAGCATGCCCACTAAACAATTAAGATTTATTTGCAAAAAACAAAGAAAGGGGAGCTACTGCCATGGACACCAAAGAATCATCTTAATCATGTTTTTTCATTCGGAATGTTTTAAAGTGGATAAGCATGGTAAATCTTTAGCACATAGATTTTGACCTACGGACACAAGAAAACTTTTGCTACAGTAAAATGGAGAGATCCTTTAACAAATCAATGGCTCGGATCCAAGGCTGAACTCGTATGGGGAAGAGGATCTGTTTGTGTTTTTTCTCAGGAAAAGATGCAGGTCAGTGTCTACTGTTGGGAACTAAGACCTGGGACCCTTCCTAAGAGCCTGGCCCGCCAGATAAGCACCGGAGGTCAGCAGGCCATAGTTTCTTATGACCCATTGTTCCTAAAACTGTTTGCTTTGGGACACATCCGTGACCACAGATGTTATCTTTGGGCCTTGTAACTCTTTAACCCACCTTCTTAGCCTTGGGAACTTCCCACCTCCCCACCAAGGGCCTTGGTATTTTTCCACTACTACTCCCCTTTTCTCGCCCCTCTCCCCTGCTCTGCCAGAGCCATGCTGTAAAAGAAATACCCAAGCTTAATAAAGCTGACACTTGACTGGCAACCGTCTGCTTGTGTCCTTTCTCTCTCTCGCCCATCTTTTCCAGGATTGACCCTCTTCGCCCCCACGAATAACTAGGTCCCGCGGGTTGGGGCAGTCTACCAGAATGTCTTGTGCTACAAGTGAGGAGTTTTCTCCTGACAATGATGATGTCAATCCTTGTGCCCAAATCACGATACCCCAAAAGACCACCACCAGGAGCTGAGGATCTTTTTATAACAAATTACAAGATGCAGCTCGGGTTCACACACCCCACTGTGGAAGCAGCGAGAGCCAAGCTAAAATTAGTTGGTGGATTTAAAGATTCTGGTCCCTCCCAGCATGCCCAAGGCACAGGTGATTCCTGCCTGGCAAGCATCTATTGGTCAAAATGCTACATTTTGAAATGATTGGCTATAGGAAGGTTCCCAAACTATTAATGATCTGGTGTCCCTCCTTACGGAGATGGGCCAGTTTAAATGCTACATTTTGAAATGATTGGTTATAAGAAAGTCCCCAAAGCATTAATGATCTGGTGTCCCTCCTTAGGAGGATGGGCCAGTATCCTAGCAAGTGTATATATAGTGGGTGGGGAAAGAATGCAGTATGACAGGTTCTTCCCCTCAGGGCATTACTGGACTTTACCCAGCTAGTTCAGGCCTTAAACTTTCATAAAGGCTGATTTCAATGTTTTGGTCTCTTATTTCCCCCTTCCCATGATAATTTAAAGACCCAATCTTGGGTCTTCCAGGTATGACCCCTTGTTTACCTTTTTACAATGAGATCTAAGTACAATTAGTGTATTGCTCCCAAACATTTTTTTGAGAGCCATCAAGCAATTTAAAATACAAGGATCAAAGACAAAAATCAAAATGATTAGGGGTCCCTTCAGGGTGAATATAGGGGTAGTAAGCCAAAGAGAACTATTATCCTTTGTCTCTAGTGTCTCTCTAGGTTTTAGTCCAGTTGCTGCAATAACTAGTATCTATTTCAGCTAAGCAAATGCCCAAGATAATAGCTAATGCCAGGGAGCCTCTTTTGACTTAGCATTTCAGCCTGCTAGGTGGGATTTGGGGCCAAAGATTCATCTTCTGGAACTTCTTCAGTGTTAACAATGGACCATTGGCTTTTGGGGCTAGGAAGGCTGAAATGACAGTCAAATGGTTGGCAGTGGGGCAATCACAAGCATCTGGTTAGTTGATCAACCTGAAGAGGTAGGGAGCAATCATGTCAGTTTCCAGGAAGTCCAGATTTCAGCTTGCAGTCCATAGCTGCTCCTGGAACAGAGTCAAATAGGTGGAAATCTGCTGAGACAAAATCAGCCTAGAGACAGGAGTTAACATTTGTCTATTAATTGGGAAAAGTTTGGAATCCCAAGACCAGGGAAAATCTTCTCTGGTATCCATTCAAGCTATGCCAGATCCAGGTCTCATGACCTTTTTATTTCCTGAAACTCATGAAATTGTTGGTACACAAAAGGAAATATATATTTCAAAAAAACTCAAAAAAGGAGGAGGGGCAAGATGGTGGCGCCAGGAGGACTCTCATTCTGAGCAGCAGCAGCAGGATCAACACAGTGACCAGTAATCAGAACTCGCGGCCATAAAACACAGTCATTGTGTTTCCCAGGTGAGAGGATACCCCACGGTGGGGGATTCAATCAACTTTTAACTCACCTGGCTAAACCGTGGAACAGATCCCGGTTCCGCCAAACGCTTGGCTGCTGGCCACCAGCCCCAGCCCCAGCCCAGAGCCACAAGCCAGTGTCTCTGGTCACAGTCCCAGACTGAACTCTGCACACCACACTATCAGAGACTGGAATTTTCAGTCGAAAGATAACCGCAGGGTACAGGAAATTACTGGGACCGGCCTTAGGTCACCCAGACATCCCCTGGAAAAGACTCGGGTTCCATGGGCACCCCAGAAGCCAGCCCAGAGCCAGAGCCGGGGACCCAGGTTCGGGCACTGAGCCCTACCTGCCTGCGCGCCTGACTTGCTGCCTGAGATAGAACTGTGGGCAACAGGGCACCAGCAAATGAATTTCACTGTCTGGTGCAAACACACAGAGAGGGAAACGGCTGGTCTGATCCCAGAGCACTCAGCCGACACCCCCAACCTGAAAAGGTCCCCGAAAAATTACTCAGCTTAGGGAGGCACCCAGGCTCCCAAAGGCCACAAAGGCAGACTCAGTCAGTTTCTGCACACCAGACACCTGGCAGAGACTGAGCCGCCATCACACAGCTGTGCTCCAGGCACAGGCAGTTTCTGCAGCCAGCCAGCTGGCAGACACTGAGCAGTGTGCACCCGGGTAAAAAAAGACACTGGGAGTCTGTGTCTCCAGAGAATCCAAAGGGAAGGAAGGAAACTGTACTTACCTAAATCACCAATCCTTCCCTAGAAAAAGTCTAGCAGACTAGTGGGGCCGAGGCGCCAGCACTCAGCTGTGCTCCAGACACAGGCACAAACAGTTGAGGCGTGCCTGATGTCCAACTGGGTCACAGCAGCTGATCATTAAAATTATAACAAGAAACCCATAAACAGGGCAGCTGCCCTCAGGACTTCCCTGGGTGAGAGGAGAATCCTCTCAACTAACAAAGACCACAATTACCACTCAGGTCTATATCCCTGAGGTGCGCAACTCCTGAAAAGACACCAGCCATCCAGGGACTATACCCAAAAAGCTGAGAAGACATCCTTCAGGAAAAACCAGCTTTCTGCAAAGGGGATTCTCTCCACCACAGGATCCCCAGGAACCACCAGAAAATAACCCCAAACACCTAAGATATCACAATGGGTAGAGGCCAGTGTAAAAGCTCAAGCAACAAAAGACAGAGCAATATGGCATCTCCAGAACCCAGTTACCCAGGGGCAAGTAGCCCTGGACACCCCACCATAACTGAAATCCAAGAAGATGAACCTAACAAGTATGCTCATAAAGATGATAACAGAGGAAACAAATAAGATTCGTAAAGACATAGAGGAAGATAAACTCAAACAGAATCTTGCCATCCGTAAAGAAATAGAGGAAGCTGCAGCCAAATAGTTTATGGCCTTTAGAAAGGAAATGCATAAAACACTGAATGAAATGATAGAAACAGAGTTGAAGGAACTAAAAGAAAAACAGGAAAGTACAATCAGACAGGTGAAGGAAGTAAACAAAACAACTCAAGACCTGAAGATAGAATTGGAAAAATTAAAGAAAACACAAATGGAAGAAATAATGGAAAGGAAGAATCTAGGGAAGAAAACAGAAACTACAGAGGTAAGCATAACCAACAGACTAAAAGAGATGGAAGAAAGAATCTCAGGTGTGGAAGATACAATGGAAGAAATCGATGTATCTGTCAAAGAAAATGTAAAATCCGAAAAATTCCTGACACCGACCGTCCAAGAAATGCAAGATAATATGAAAAGACAAAACCTAAGAATAATAGGTATAGAGGAAAAAGAAGATTCCCTGCACCAAGGCCCAGAAAATATTTTCAACAAAATCATTGAAGAAAATTTCCCCAAGCTAAAGGAGAGGCAAATTAGAATACATGAGGCCTACAGAACACCCAACAAATTTGACCAGAAAAGAAACTCCTCCCGCAACATAATAATCAAAACAGTAAGTATACAGAACAAAGAAAAAAATACTAAAAGCTGCAAGGGAAAAAGGCCAAGTAACATATAATGGCAAACCCATTAGAATCACACCTGACTTTTCAACAGAGACTATGAAAGCCAGAAGGGCCTGGACGGATATCATGCAGACCCTAAGAGAACACAGATGTCAGCCCAGGCTACTATGCTCCGCAAAACTCTCAGTCCTCATAGATGGAGAAAACAAGATATTCAATGACAAAAAACAAATTTCAACAATACCTACAAACAAATCCAGCATTACTGAAGATACTAGAAGGGAAAATACAATCCAAGAAAACTAGCTACATTCAAGAAAAACACAGGAAATAAATAAACTCACTACAGTAAAACAAAAAGCAACCAAGCACACAACCTGATGACCACAGCCAACATCAAAATCAAGGGATCGAACAGCCGCTGGTCATTAATCTCTCTCAACATCAATGGACTCAACTCTCCAATAAAAAGACACAGATTAAAAGAATGGATATGTAAACTAAACTCACCAATCTGTTGCATACAAGAAACACAACTAAGACACAAAGATAGACATTACCTGAGGATTACGGGATGGAAGATGGCTTTCCAAGCAAATGGATACAAGAAGCAAGCAGGAGTAGCCATTCGAATATCTGATAAAATAGACTTTCAGCCAAAATTAATAAAAAGAGATGGGGAAGGACACTTCATACTCATCAAGGGAAAATTCCACCAGGAAGACATCACAATCCTGAACATCTATGCCCCAAATAAAAGGGCACCCACATTTGTGAAAGAAACATTGATAAAATTTAAAGCACATATAGATGCCCACACATTAATAGTGGGAGACTTCAACACCCCACTCTCAACAAAGGACAGGTCAACAAAACAGAAATTAAACAAAGAAACAATGTCTCTGACAGAGGTCATGAATCAAATGGACCTAACAGACATTTACAGAACTTTACACCCAAACACAAAAGAATTTACCTTCTTCTCAGCACCTCATGGAACCTTCTCCAAAATAGACCATATAGTGGGTCACAAAGCAAGCCTCAACAGATACAAAAAGATTGAAATAATCCTATGTGTCTTGTCTGATCACCATGGAATAAAGCTGGACCTCAACAATAACAGAAATAACAAAAAGCCTACACACACATGGAAACTGAACAACTTGTTACTAAATGACAGCTGGGTCAGGGAAGAAATAAAGAAAGAAATTAAAGTCTTTCTAGAAATCAATGAAAATGAAGACACAACATACCCGAATTTGTGGGACACAATGAAAGCAGGGCTAAGAGGAAAGTTCATAGCACTAAGTGCCTTGAAGAAGAAATTCGAGACAGCTCATTCAAGCACCCTAATGGCTCACTTAAAAACCCTAGAAAAAGAAGCAGACACACCAAGAAGGAGTAGATGGCTGGAAATAATCAAACTCAGGGCTGAAATCAATCAATTGGAAACAAATAAAAAAATTCAAAGAATCAATGAAACCAAGAGCTGGTTCTTTGAGAAAATCAACAAGATCGACAAACCCTTAGCCAAGCTAACTAAAAGGCAGAGACACCACCCAAATCAAAACAATCAGAAATGAAAAGGGGGATATAACTACAGACACTGAGGAAATCCAAACAATCATTAGGACTTACTTCAAAAGTCTATATGCCACAAAATTTGAAAATCTAAATGAAATGGACAATTTTCTTGATCAATTTGACTTACCAAAGCTGAATCAGGACCAGGTAAATCAACTAAATAGTCTTATATCCCCCAAAGAAATAGAAGCGGTCATCAAAAATCTCCCACGCAAAAAAAGTCCAGGCTTCAGTGCAGAACTCTACCAGACCTTCAAAGAGGAGCTAACACCAATTCTCTTCAAACTATTCCACAAAATAGAAACAGAAGGAATATTATCAAATCCATTCTATGAAGCCACAGTCTCCTTGGTACCTAAACCTCACAAACACTCAACAAAGAAGGAGAATTTCCGGCCAATCTCCCTTATGAACATTGATGCAAAAATACTTAATAAAATACTTGCAATCCAAATCTAAGAACACATCAAACATATTATTCACTATGACCAAGTAGGCTTCATCCCAGGTATGCAGGGGTTGTTCAATATACGGAAATCCATCAATGTGATCCACCATTTTAACAAACTGAAAGAAAAAAAAAAAAAAAAAAAAAACACATGATAAACTCCCTAGATGCTGAAAAAGCATTTGACAAAATCCAACATCCATTCATGTTCAAAGTATTGGAGAGATCAGGGATACAAGGCACATATCTAAACATAGTAAAGGCGATCTACAGCAAGCCTATAGCCAACATCAAACTGAACGGAGAGAAACATAAAGCAATCCCACTGAAATTAGGGACAAGACAAGGCTGCCCACTCTCTCCATGTCTCTTCAACATAGTGCTGGAAGTCCTTGCTAGATCAATAAGAGAGTTGAAGGAGATCAAGGGGATACAAATTGGAAAGGAAGAAGTCAAATTATCACTATTTGCAGATGATATGATAGTGTACGTGAGTGACCCCAAAAACTCTACCAGGGAACTCCTACAGATGATAAACACCTTCAGCAAAGTGGCCGGATACAAAATTAACTCAAAAAAATCAGTAGCCCTCCTGTATACAAAAGACAAAAGGGCTGAGAAAGAAATTAGGGAAACAACACCCTTCACAATAGCCACAAATGACATAAGGTACCTTGGAGTAACCCTAACCAAGGAAGTCAAAGACTTTTATGAAAAAAATGTCAAGTCTCTGAAGAAAGAATTATAAGAAAATATGAGAAGATGGAAAGATCTCCCATGCTCATGGCTTGGCAAGAATAACATAGTAAAAATGGCCATCTTACCAAAAGCAATCTACAGATTTTATGCAATGCCCATCAAATTACCAACACAATTCTTTACAGACCTGGAAAGAAAAATTCTCAACTTCATCTGGAATAACAAGAAACCCAGAATTGCTAAAACAATCCTCTACAATAAAAGATCTCCCGGAGGTATCTCCATCCCTGATCTTAAGTTGTACTATAGAGCAACAGTTTTAAAAACTGCATGGTACTGGCATAGAAACAGAATGGTGGATCAAGGGAACCAAACAGAGGACCCAGAAATAAACACCACACACGTATGGACACCTGATCTTTGACAAAGACGCCAAAACCATACAATGGAAAAAAGATAGCATCTTCAACAAATGGTGCTGCTCTAACTGGATGTCTACATGTAGAAAAATTAAAATAGATCCATTCTTGTCACCCTGCACAAAACTGAAGTCCAAGTGGATCAAAGACCTCAACATAAACCCAGACACATTAAATCGGCTTGAAAAAAAAAGTGGGAAATACCCTAGAACTCATTGGTACATGGGAAAACTTCCTGAACAGAACACCAACAGCACAGGCTCTAAGAGCAACAATCAATAAATGGGACCTCATGAAACTGAAAAGCTTCTGTAAAGCAAAGAACACCGTCATCAAAACAAAGCAACCGCCTACAGATTGGGAAAGAATCTTCACCAACCCTTTATCTGACAGAGGACTCATATCCAGTATATATAAAGAACTAAAGAAGCTGAAAAGCAGCAAACCAAGTAATCCACTTAAAAAATGGGGAACAGAGCTAAACAGAGAATTCTCTGTAGAGGAATACCGAATGGGAGAAAAGCACTTAAAGAAATGCTCAACCTCACTAGCCATTAGGGAAATACAAATCAAAACAACCCTGAGATTTCACCTTACACCCATGAGAATGGCCAAGATCAAAAATCAAGGGACAACACATGCTGGAGAGGTTGTGGAGAAAGGGGAACCCTTCTCCACTGCTGGTGGGAATGTAAACTTGTACAACCACTCTGGAAATCAATCTGGCGCTCTCTCAGACAACTAGGAATAGCGCTTCCTCAAGATCCAGCCATACCACTCCTGGGCATATATCCAAAAGAGGCTCAAGTACACAAAAAGGACATTTGCTCAACCATGTTTGTAGCAGCTTTATTTGTAATAGCCAGAATCTGGAAACAACCCAGATGCCCATCAACTGAAGAATGGATGCAGAAATTGTGGTACATCTACACAATGGAATATTACTCAGCAATGAAAAATAAGAAAATCATGAAATTTGCAGGTAAATGGTGGGATCTGGAATGGATCATCCTGAGTGAGTTTTCCCAGAAGCAAAAAGACACATGGTATATACTCACTCATATAGACATACAACATAGGACAAACCCACTAAAACCTGTGCATCTAAAGAAACTAAGTAAGAGAGAGGACCTTAATAAAAATGTCCAATCCCCATCTGGAAAGGCAAAGTGGATGGACATCAGAAGAAGAAGAAAACAGGAAACAACCCAGGAACCTACCACAGAGGGCCTCTGAAACCCTCTGCCCTACAGACTATCAAAGCAGTTGCTGAGCCTGATGGGCAATTGTTGGGCAGAGTGAATGGAATTTTATGTAAGAACTGGGAAATAGTAAGAGCTGGAGAGGACAGGGTCTCCACAAGGAGAGCAACAGAACAAGAAAATTTGAACACAGGGAACTTCCCAGAGACTCATACTCCAACCAAGGACTATTCATGGAGATAACCCCGAACCCCTGCACTGTTGTTTCGCAGGGCAGTTCAGAGTCCAATTGGGTTACATAGTAATGGGAAGAGGGACTGCCTCTGACATAATCTGATTGGCCTGCTCTTTGATCACCTCCCCCTTGGGGGGAGCAGCCTTACAAGGCCATAGTAGAGGACAATGCAGCCACTTTTGATGTGAACTGATAGACTAATATCAGAAAGGAGAGGAGAACCTCCCCTATTAGTGGACTTGGGGAGTGGCATGCAAGCAGAGGGAGGAGGGAGGGGGATATTGGGAGGGAAGGAGGGAGGGGCTTATGGGGGGATGCAGAGTGAATAAAGTGTAATTGATGAAAAATTAAAAAAAAAAAAAACAACAGCCTGGGTTTCTTGAAAATTTCCATAGGATTCCTTGGCCCATTATCTCAATTCACTGCCACCCAATCCACCTAGTGAAAGACTGGTATGGTCACAAATGATGGCCAAATGTAACTTTGTTCCTCTCTATTAGGAGACATACTATCAAGTAAATACATACCATATTTCTTTCTGTATTTTAGTTACTTCACCCAGGAATGATTTTTCTTTGTTCCATTCTTTTGCCTGAAAATATCATGATGTCCTTTTCTTAGTTGAATAATACTTCGTTATGGAAATATTCCATATTTTCCCCAAAGGAGGTTGTCAGTCCTGTGCTTTAGAACTTAGAAATAATTGGGTCTTAAAACATTATATTGAATGACAAACTATCAGGATAACTATAATATTTTAGCCCAGAAGTCTCTCAGTGTTCTTCCACTTCCTGTTGATTTGAATTAAAATGTCCCCTTGAAGCTCATTTACATTTTGAGTCCCCAGTGAGGAAATATCTGCGAATTGTTAGGAGGTATGGCCTTCTGAGATAATGTAATTCCTTTTACAGTTATATTGTAAGAGGTTGTGCTTTGAGGTTGATATGCCAATGAAAGTGACTAGACAGAATGGGTGTCTTTCTCTTTGTCTCTGACACTTTATGTCTTGTTTCTGTAGGTCTAGGTCTCTCTATTTCTGAATCTGTCTCTCTAACTCTTTATTGCTCTCAGTTTCCCTATCTCTGCCTGTTGCTTGTGGTTCAGTATGAAAAGTGTCAGTTCTTCTGAAAGACTACAACAAGTTGTCTGCTTGTTGATGTGGCATCATGCATAGTCTCTGTAAAAATAAAGCAAGGTCCCAATTAAACAGTTTTTATTCATAGAGTTACCTTTGTCTGGGAGCATTTTTCCAGTACGTAATTCACTTACTGAGAACATAGCTGTGCATTTAACAAATAATAATGGAATCTGTGATAATGTGAAAATCACATGTCAAAGACACCACTTGAAAAAATATGTGACACTTTTCCTGAAATAAGAGTCTTGGACTCAGGGACTGTCATCTCTGTGTTGTTTGCTTTCATCTGCCCAGATTGAGGCATGTTGGACTCCTCAGCCTTTCTCTTAAGAACATTGTCCACTTGGCCCTTTTAATAACTGGCTCCAGCAACCCTTACTGGCTTTCAGCTGTTTCATGACATCATTCTCCCTCTCAGCCAATCAGCATCTAACAATTGTGGTATCATAATAGCATTGGGAATGTCATGATGAATTTTCATGTCATGATGCCATTGTGATGAAATAATAGCATTGCGATATCATCATATCATTGCATTTCCTAATATCATTGTGAACTTCTAATGTTGTGAAGACATAATAGATTCATTTCAAAATTCCATTGTGATGACATAAAACAATCATGTCGAAGTTCCATTTTGAAGTCATAATAGCATTGTGAAGTTATAATAACATTGTTTAATCATAATACCATTTTGATGTCATAATATTTTAATATCATAATAACATTGTGATATCAAAATATGTTTGTGATGTCATAATAGTATCGTGATTTCTTATCACTGTGATGTCCTAATAGCATTGAGATATCATAATGACATTATGATGTCAGAAGATCATTTAATATCATAATAACATTGAGATCTCTTAATATTATTATAAAGTCATTGTAATATCATAAATCCACTGTGATATCATACTACAACCATGAGGTAAGAGCATTGTGATCTCATCAAACATTGTGATGTCATAATAGAATTGTGATGTCAAAATAGCATTGTGATATAATAATGCTGTGAAATAGTGATACCATTTGGATGTCATAATATTGTGATGTCATAATAGTATTATGATATCATAATACGTTTGTGATGTTGTAATGGCTTTGTGATTTCATATCATTATAATATCGTAATAGCATTGAGATATCATAATAAAATTGTGATGTCATAAAATCATTGTGATGTCATCTCATTGTGACACCATAATAACATTTTGAGGTCATAATAGCATCGTGAGGTCATTATGACATTATAATGTTATAATGTCATTGTTATTGTCGAAATTCCTCTGGGATATCATAAAACAATCATATCATAATAGCATTTTGTTTTCAAAATAGCATTTTGATGTCATAATGCCATTGTGATAGCAAAATCGAATTGTGGTGTCATCAAAGCATTGTGATGTCATATCATTGCGATATTATCAAAGCATTTAAGTGTCATACCATTGTGATGTCATTTTTCTTTTTTAAGTCATAAGAGCATTGTGATGCCATAATGCAATTGTGATGTCATAATATCATTATGTCATCATATTATTATGATGTCCTAATGCCAGTGTGATGTCATAAAACTGATATGTTATAATGCTATTGGGAAGTCATAATAGCAGTGTGATGTCATATTCCATTGTAATGTCATTATACCATTCTGATATCATAATAGCATTCAGGTGTTATATTATGTTGATATCATGACTGCATTGATATGTGAAGACCATTGTGAAGTTATAATACCTTTTTATTATTATAATAGCATGTTGTGTCATAATAGCATAGTGATGTCATAATTCCCCTGTGAAGTCATAACACGATTGTGACATTATAGTACCACTGTGATTTCATATCATTGTGAGGATATTATTGCATTGGTATGTTTTACCATTGTCATGTAATAATTCCATTAGATGTCATAATAGCATTGTGATATCATAATGCCATTCTGATATTATAATAGCATTGGAGTATCATCCTATTTTGATATCATAATATTATTGTGATGTCATAATAACTTTGCTATTTCATGACACTGTTTTAATTTCATAAGACCATTGTGATGTCACAAAATCACGTATATGTGATGATACCCTTGTGATGACATAATACAATTGAGATGACATAACAAAGTTTTGATGTCATATCATTGTGATGTGATTGTATCAATAAAGTATCATAACATTGTGATATAACACCATTGTGATTCTTATAATTATGATGTCATAATAGCATTGAAATGTCATACCATTGTGATGTCATAATAGCATTGTGATCTTATAATATCATTGTGTTGTCAAAATACCATTGTGATGTCATAATTATATTGGAAATCACACTATTTTGATGTAATAATAATATTTTGATGTCATAATAACTGTGATATCATCATTGTGATGTCAAAATACCATTATGATATCTTAATAAGATGGTGATGTCATAATAGCATTTTGAGGTCATAATGCCATTTTGATTTCAAAATTCCATTGTGATTCCATGCCACAATCATTTCCAAATAGCTCTGTGATTTCATATCATTAGGATATTATGACACTGTTGTGATTTCATAATACCATTGTGATGCAATAAAGGACATGAGAAGTCATGACACCATTGTTATGATGCAATGACATTGAGATGTTATAATAAAACTATAATGTAATAATATCATTATGATGCCATAATAGCATTTTGATGTCATAATGCTTTTTTGATGACATAATACCGTGGTGTTGTCATCATAGCATTGTGCTGTTGTAATACAATAAAGTTATTATGCAATTGTGATGTTATAATACCATTGAGCTGTATCATGGTGAAGACATAAGAGCATTGTGATATCATAATAGTATTGTCATGTTATAATAGCATTGGGATATTATAATGCCATTGGGATATCATAACATAAATGTTATGTCAAAATACCAGTGTGGAATCATGATACCATTTTGATGTTGTCATAGTATTTTGATGTTATATAATTGTGATTTCATAATAGCATTGGGATATTATATTATTGTTGTGATGTTATAAAAGTATTGTAAAGATTTAATCTTATTTTTAGGTCATAATACCATTTGTTGATAGTTATTAATATTTACTATTGAATTATGTTTTTTTGTTGTTGTTGTTGTTAAGCAGAGGTTATTCCTAAACCACTATATATCCAAATCACAACACAGAAACTGGGATTTATCTAATTATCCTATAGCATAATTCTGGGCAATAATTATTCCATCCTAAACCTCCAAGACTGCATAGATTCCTACCATTTAGAATTTATTCATTATATGTGCTTTTAGTCATATCTTAGGAACAGTCCATCTCTCCACGTGGTTCCAAGCCCTCTCCTCCTGATTCTCTACCTCTACTCCTCTGCTTTCTTTCTCTTCCTCCCGTTATGGACCAAGATGTCCTGCTCTATCCTCTCCATGGCTCAGCATTATAGCTGGTTGTTTTATTGAAAATACAGAAAAGGTGGGCAGGAAAAGATGGCTGTACCAGAACAGGGCGTCTGAGGGGCTGGACATTTCCTGTAGAGTGATCAAGAGACTGAACCCTGGGCCCAGGGCCCTAAAACAACAGCGATCATGTTTTTCAGGTGAGAGGAAACCCTCATGGCATGGAAATCGGTCTGGACCACTCTCAGGTCCCCCAGCCAGAACCTGGAAGAGATCCCCGGTCATGCAGGCACTAGGTCCCCAGACTAGAGCCACAAGCCTACGTGTCCTGATTACCTTCCCAGGCTGATCTGTGGGCACAAAAACACCAGAGACTGGGATTCCCTGTCATGAGAGAATCCACAGGGAAGGAAGGAAGCTGTACTGACTTAAATCACCCAGTTCTTCCCTGGAAAGAGTCTCGCAGACTGGTGGGGCAGAGCCACCACCACTGAGCTGTGCTCCAGACACAGGCAGTTTCTTGCACACCAGCTAGCTGGTGGGGACTGAGAGGTGCACCCCAGGGCAAAAAAGAGACTGGGAGTCCCTGTCTCCAGAGAATCCACGGGGAAAGAAGGAAACTGTACTGACTTAAATCACCCAATCCTTCCTTGGCAAAAGTCTTGCACACTGGTGGGGCCAAGCTGCCATTACTGAGCTGTGCTCCAGACACAGGCACAAACAGTTGCTGTGCTCCAGGTGTCCACCTGTGTCACAGCAGCTGATCATTAAATTTACATCAAGAAACCCAGAAACAGGGCAGCTGTCTTGGGGACTTCCCTGGGTGACAGGAGAACCCTCTCGACTAACAAAGACCACAGTTACCACTCAGGTCTCTATAACTGGGATGAGCAGCAACAACTTCTGAAAAAAATGACAGCCATCCAGGGACTATACCCAAAAAGCTGAGAAGACTTCCTTCAAGAAAAACCAGCTTTCTGCAAAGGGGATCATCTCCACCACAGGATACCCAGGAACCACCAGAAAATAACCCCAAACACCTAAGATAGCACAATGGAGAGGCCAGTGTAAAAGCTCAAGCAACAAAAGACAGAGCAATATGGCATCTCCAGAACCCAGTTACCCAGGGGCAAGTAGCCCTACATACCCCAGCGTAACTGAAATCCAAGAAGATGACCTAACAACTATGCTCATGAAGATGATAACAAAGGAAACAAATAAGATATGTAAAGACATAGAGGAAGATAAACTCAAACAGAATATTGCCATCCATAAAGAAATAGAGGAAGTTGCAGCCAAACAGTTTATGGCTTTTAGAAAGGAAATGCTTAAAGCACTGAATGAAATAAAAGAAACAGAGGTTGGTTCAAACAAACAGCTGAAAGAAGTGATGGAAAAACAGGAAAATAGAGTCAGACAGGTGAAGGAAATCAACAAAATGGCTCAAGATCTGAAAATAGAATTGGAAAACTTAAAGAAAACACAAATGGAGAAAATTGCAGAGAGAAAGAACTTAGGGAAGAAAACAGGAAACACAGAGGTTACTCTAACCAATAGACTACAAGAGATGGAAGAAAGAATCTCAGGTGTAGAAGATACAATGGAAGAAATAGATGTATCTGTCAAAGAAAATGTTAAATCTAAAAAATTCCTGAATAGACCTTCCAAGAAATTCAAGACAACATAAAAAGACAAAATCTAAGACTAATAGGAATAGAGAAAAAAGAAGATTCACTGATCCAAAGCCCAGAAAATATTTTCAACGAAATCATTGAAGAAAATTTCCCCAAGCTAAAGGAGAGGCCAATTAGAATACATGAGGCCTATAGAACACCCAACAAATTTGACCAGAAAAGAAAATCCTCCCGCCACATAATAATCAAAACCGTAATTATACAGATCAAAGGAAAAATACTAAGAGTTACAAGGGAAAAAAGCCAAGTAACATAAAATGGACAACCCATTAGAATCGCACCTGACTTTTCAACAGAGACTATGAAAGCCAGGAGTGTCTGGACAGATATCATGCAGACCCTAAGAGAACACAGATGTCAGCCCAGGCTACCTTATCCAGCAAAACTCTCAGTCCTCACAAAGACCCAACAAAGAGAATTTTAGGCCAATCTCCCTTATGAACATTGATGAAAAAATACTCAGCAAAATACTTGCAAAATAAATACAAGAATACATCAAAGATATCATCCACTATGATCAAGTGGACTTCGTCATAGGCATGCAGGAGTGGTTCAATATCTGGAAATCCATCAATGTGATCAACCATATTAACAAACTGAAAGAAAAAACCCACATGAAAATCTCCCTAGATGCTGAAAAAGCATTTGACAAAATCCAGGATCCATTCATATTTAAAGTATTGGAATACAAGGAATACAGGAATACAAGGCACATATCTAAACATAGTAAAAGTGATATACAACAAACCGACAGCCAACATCTAAGTGAACGGAGAGAAACTTAAAACAATCCCACTGAAATCAGGCACAAGACAAGCCTGCCCACTCTCTCCATATCTCTTCAAAATAGTGCTGGAAGTCCTTGCTAGAGCAATAAGACAGTTGAAGGAGATCAAGGGGATACAAATTGGAAAGGAAGAAGTCAAATTATCACTATTTGCAGATGATATGATAGTATATGTGAGTTACCCCAAAAACTCTACCAGAGAACTCCTACAGCTGTAAACACCTTCAGCAAAGTGAATGGATACAAAATTAACCCAAAAAAATCAGTAACCCTGTATACAAAAGACAAAAGCACTGAGAAAGAAATTATGGAAACAAGACCCTTCACAATAGCTACAAATGACATAAAGTACCTTGGAGTAACCCTAACCAAGGAAGTCAAAGACTTGTATGAAAAAAATGTCAAGTCTCTGAAGAAAGAAATAGAAGGAGATATTAGCAGATGGGAAGATCCCCATGCTCATGGCTTGGCAGGATTAACATAGTAAAAATGGCCATCTTACCAAAAGCAATCTACAGATTTTATGCAATTCCCATAAAATTACCAACACAATTCTTTACAGACCTGGAAAGAAAAATTTTCAACTTCATGTGGAATAACAAGAAATGAAGAATTGCTAAAACAATTCTCTACAATAAAAGATCTTCTGGGGGTATCTTCATCCCTGAATTCAGGCTGTGCTATAGAGTAACAGCAATAAAAACTGCATGGAACTGCATAGAGACAGAATGGTGGAACCAAATGGAAGACCTACAAATAAACCCACACATCTATGGAAACCTGATCTTTGACAAAGATGCTAGAACCATACAATGGAAAAAAGATAGCATCTTCAACAAATGGTGCTGGTCTAACTGGATGTCTACATGTAGATAAATGAAAATAGATCCACACTTATCACCATGCACAAAGCTGAAGTCCAAGTGGATCAAAGACCTCAACATAAAACCAGACACACTAAATGGGTTAGAAGAAAAAGTGTGGAATACCCTTGAACTCATTGACACAGGAGAGAACTTCCTGATCAGAACACCAACAGCACAGGCTCTAAGAGCAACAATCAATAAATGGGACTTCATGGAACTGAAAAGCTTCTGTAAAGTAAAGGACACCATCAGCAAAACAAAACAACTGCCTACAGACTGGGAAAGAACCTTGACCAACCGTTTATCTGACAGAGGGCTAATATCCACTATATATAAAGAACTCAAGAAGCTGAAAAACAGCAAATTAAGTAATCCACTTAAAAAATGGGGAAGAGAGCTAAACAGAGAACTCTCTGTAGAGGAATATCAAATGGCAGAGAAACACTTAAAGAAATGCTCAACCTCATTAGCCATTAGGGAAATTCTATTCAAAACCACCCTGAGATTTCACCTTACACCCATCAGAATGGCCAAGATGAAAAACTCAAATGACAACACATGCTGGAGAGGCTGTGGAGAAAGAGGAACCTTCCTCCACTGCTGGTGGGAATGTAAACTGGTACAACCACTGTGGAAATCAATTTGGTGCTTTCTCAGACAACTAGGAATAGCACTTCCTAAAGATCTGGCCATACCACTCCTAGGCATATATACAAAAGGGGCTCATGTACACAATAAAGACATTTGTTCAACAATATTTGCAGTAGCTTTATTTGTAATAGCCAGAAGTTGGAAACAGCCCAGATGCCCCTCCACTGATAAATGAATGCAGAGATTGTGGTACATCTACACAATGGAATATTACTCAGCAATGAAAAATAAGGAAATCATGAAATTTGCAGGTAAATGGTGGGACTTGGAAAGGATCATCCTGAGTGAGCTGTCCCAGAAGCAGAAAGACACACTTGGAATATATTCACTCATATAGACATATAACATAGGATAAACCTATTAAAACCCTGAATATCTCAACTAATCAAGAGAGAGGACTCTGACTAAAATGCTCAATCCCCCTCCCAAAAGACAAAGAGGATAGATATCAGAAGAAGAATAAAACAGGAAACAACCTAGGAACCTGCCACAGAGGGCCTCTGAAAGGCTCTGCCCTACAGACTATCAAAGCAGATACTGAGACTTATGGCCAACTGATGGGCAAAGTGCATGGAATCTTAAGATGTGAGAAATAGTAAGATCTGGAGAGGACAGGATCTCCACAAGGAGAGCAACAGAACCAGAAGAGATGGTCTCCTCAGGGACTCATATTCCAACCAAGGAACATGCATGGAGATAACCAAGAACCCCTGCACAGATGTAGTCCAGACAGTGTAGTATCCAAGTGGGTTCCATAGTAATGGGAATAGTGACTGCCTCTGACATAATCTGATAGGACTGTTCTTTGGTCACCTCCCCCTGAGGGGAGAGCAGCCCTACCAGGCTACAGAAGATGACAATGCAGACATTGCTGATGGGATCTGATAGACTTAGATCAGAAGGAAGGAGAGGAGGACCTCGCCTATCAGTGAACTTGGGAGAGGCAAGCAAGGAGAAGGGGGAAGTACGGTGGGCCTGGGAGGGGAGTAAGGAGAGGCTTATGGGGGGGATACAAAGTGAATAAACTGTAATTAATAAAAAATAAAAATAAAAAAAAGATTAAAAAAAAGAAAATACAGAAAACAAATGGTGGCATGTTTACACAAACTTGATACAGGTGATGAGTAGAATAAGCATCACAGTGCAATTTCCAGATTGTAACCAGAGAGTGCAGGACAGAAATCAGCATTTGAATGAACAAGGGTAAATTGTATACATTCCAAAAGAACTTTGTAAAGACAGTTTATTTAATATAATATAATATATTTATGTAAAATACATATAACCCTTTATGTGTATGTATGTATATATATACATATACATATATATATGTATATATACATATACATATATATATGTATATGTATATATATATAAATGTTTGGCCTGCATGCTGAAAGAGAGCATCAGATCTCATTATAGATTTATAGATCATTGTGAGCCACAATGTGGTTGATGGAAATTGAAGACGGACACCTCTAACAGTAACTAATGCTCTTCACCTCTGAGCCCTGTCTCTGGGCCCTGGTCTCAATTTTCTTTAGTTCATATTCCTTAAATTTGTGGTGTCATATTAGCATTGTGATATCATAAAACTATTGGGATGTCATGATATTAATGTGATATAATACTATTGTAATGTCATAATAATATTATGATGTCATACAACCTTTGTAATATATCATGTGATGTCATAATAGCTTTGTGATCAAATTAAACCAATGGGATGTTATAATAATATCTAGATGTCATAATACCAATGTGATGTCACCAAAGTATTGTGATGTGATACCATTGTGATGTAATAATATCATTTTAATATCATTATTGAATTATGAGATAATGCTAGTATCATGATATCATAATACTATTTTGATGTCATAATACCAATATGATGTTAATATAGCATAGTAATGTCATAATATTGTGTTGTCATAATATCATTGTGATGTCATAAGAGCATTGTGATATCATTATAGTCTTGTGTTGTTGTAATACCATTTTGATGTTGTAAAAGCACTGTGATGTCATCATAGCATAGTGAGGAAATAATAGTGTTGGGATGTCATCAGAACATTGATATGTAATAATACCATTTTGAAATCAGACTAGTGTTGTGAAGTCATAACACAATTGTGATGTCATAATATACTTGGGATGTAAAAATACCATTGGGATGTAATACCACTGAGATACCATAATACAATTGGAATGTCATGTTAGCATTTTGAATTCATGACACCATTGTGATAACATAAAAACATTGTGATGTCATAATACCCTTGTGAGGTCATAAAATAATTGTGATGATAAAAATAACATCGTGATGTCATTATACCATTGTGATGTCATAATTCCATTGTGAAATTATACCATATAATATCATCATTGCATTGTGATATCAAAATACCATGGTAATGTCAAAATTCCATTGTGATGTCATACCAAAATCTGTCCTAATAGCATTGCAATGTGATTATAGCATTGTGATGTCATCATAACATGGTGATGTCATGAAAGCATTGTGATGTCATAAGAGCACTGTGAAATGATAATACAATTGGGATGTCATATTAACATTGGGATGTCATAATATTAATTTGATGTCAAAATTCCATTGCAACTTCATACAATGATCATGTTGAAATAGAATTGTGATGTTATAATAGCATTGTGATATCTTCATAACATTTTGATGTTATAATAGCATTTGTTACATCATAATAGCATGTTGTTCTCATAAACCAATTGTAATGTCAAAATACTATTGTTATGTCATAAATGCATTGTGATGTCATGATAAGATTATAATGTCATAATGCATTGTGAAGTCATAAAACCATTGTGATATAATAATAGCATTGTATTGTCATCATAGTATTGTGATATCAAAATAGCTTTGTGATGTTCTAATGCATGGTGACATCATATCATTGTGAAGTTATAATAGCATTTAGATGTCATACGATTATGAGTTGTTAATAGATTTGTGATGTTATAATAGTATTGTGACATCGTAATAATGAGATGTCATAATGCCATTTTGAGGTCAGAATACCATTTTGATGTTATCATAGTATTGGGATGTCCTTGTATTATTGTTAGGTCTTTTCATTGTGAAGTCATAATAGCATTTTAATGTAATAATTCCTTTGTGATGTCTAACAAAATCATGTCATGGTAGCATTGTGATGTCATAACATTGTGTGTTCATAATAGTGTTGATGTCATAATACTATTGTGATGTCATAACAGCATTGTAATGTCATAATAGCATTGTGATATCAAAATTCTATTGTGATGTCATGATGAATTTTGATGTCATGTTGCCTTTGTGATGTCATAATAAATTGTGATTTCATCATACCCTTGTTAGGTCCTAAAATCATTGTGAAGTCATAATAGCATGTTGATATCAAATATCCATTGTGATGTCATACCCTAATCAGTCTTATTACTATTATGAAATCATAATACCATTTTGCTATCATAATAGCATTGTGATGTGATAATAAAATTGTGATATAATATAATTTTGATATGAAAGTATTGTGGTATCATAATTGCATTTTGAGGTCATAATGAAACTGTGATATCCAAAATTCCAATGTGATGTCATAATGATAATTTGAAGTCATAATAGAATTGTGATCTCATAAAACCATTGGACTATTATGACACCATTGTAATGTCATAATACCATTGTGATGTCATAGTAGCACTGGATGTCATGACAACATTTTGATGAAATACCATTGAGATTTCATAGTAATGTTGTGATATCATAATAGCACTGAGATATCATGACACAATTGTAATGACATGATAACACTGAGATGTCATAATAAAGTTGTGATGTGATAATGTAGTTGTGATGGCATAATATCATTGAGATGTCAAAATAGCATTGTGAATTAATAATACCATTGTGATGTCATGATAGCATTTTGATATCATAATATCAATGTGATGACATAATAGCATATTGAGGTCATAACCCTATTGTGATGTCATAATAGTGTTGTGATGTCATCATAGCATTGTGTTATTGTCAACCATTGTTGTTATAATGTTCTTTTGAAATGCATACACCTTACCCTTGTTCATTAAATGTTCATTCAAATGCCCCCACTCTTTGGTTTCAATCAGATATTGCATTGTGATATTTATTCTAAGCATCTTGTCTCAAATTTGTGTAAACAGGCCAGAATAAAGCAACTAGCCACTTTGTTGAACAATGTGAGGAGCCAGAGGGCAGGAAATGAGTCTCTGTGTGGTGAATTGGCTATACAGCTGTTTAGGATTAACAACAAGCATTAATAAAAGATAAACCAATATTAAATATTAAGCATCACCTACAACATACAATTTTAAAGTCATTATACTATTATGATGTATTATGATGTCATAGCAACATTGCAATGTCATAACATTGTGAAGATATAAAAGCATTGTGAGGTAATAATAGCTTTGTGATGTCATAATAACATTGTGATGTTATAATGTACTGGGGTGTCATATACAATTGGGATATCATGAAAACATTATTATGTCATCATACCATGGTGATGTCATAATACAATTGGGATGTCATCACACATCGTGATGTCATAACACCATTGTGATATCAGGATACCATTGGGCTATCATAAAAGCATTGTGATGTTATAACAGTTTTTGAGGTAATACTGCAACTGTGAATTCAAAATTACATTATGATGTCATGCCACATTTAAGATGTAATAGAATTGTGATGTCATAATACAATTGTGATATGATAACAATAATGTGAAAGAAATCATAGCATTGTGATTTCATAAATGCATTGTTTTGTTATATTATTTTGGTGTTATATTTCCACTGTGATATTGTACCATATGAGGTCTTAATAGGATTGAAATATCATAATGGCATTGTGATGTCATAATTCCACAGTGATGTTATAATATCAATATGTTATAATAGCATATTGAGGTTATAAACCCATGTTATGTCATAATACCATTGCGATGTCAAAATTCCATTATGCTGCCATATTAGGTAATTTTATTAATGTCCTTATGAAAGAAATATGTGACAATATTCCTGAACTAAGAGCCTTGAACACAGGAACTGTCATCTCTGGGTTGTGTGCTACCAGCTGCCATGATGGTGGTATGTAGGGCTGCTCAGCCTTTCTCTCAAGCAAGCTGTGTTCTCCTCAGTGGTCAGTGAGGAACATGATCAGAGTCCCAGTGCCAAGTCCCTTAAAGTAAACTTAGTTCATCATTGCCACACCCTGCAACCTCCCTGAATAAGAGCACTATACTTCATCCCCTTGATCTCAGAATTCCTTATGTATTTATTTATTATTATTTGTTCACTTTGTATCCCCTCTGCTGTCCCTTCAGTCTTCTTCTTCCAGTCCCACCTACCGTACTTCTTCTACCCCTATGCCTATCACTAATTACCCATATATATAGTCTTGGTCCTCTTCCCCATTCTAACTGACCCTAGCTTATCAGGTCTTATCAAGGCTGGCTGGGTGTTCATCTTCTGCAGTCTGATTCTCAAGGTATAGTTCTCATTGTGTCCTCAATTTCCTTTACTTATGACACTCTATTGCCTCCTTTCTTGGAGACTTCCCAGAGCTCTGAGGGCAGATAGAATTTTTGAGAGAAATCCGAGTTAGAGCTGAGTGTATTAAGGTCTCTCTCTGCATAATATTAGACTGTGGGTCTCTGTATGCATTCGTAATTGATGGGGCAGGAAGCATCTCTGTGGATAAAATAATGTAGCACTGATGTATCATTTGAGGGCAGAGAGCAACATATCTTAATAACAACAGCTGAGTTTGCTTGAAAATTTCCATAGGATGCCCTGGCCCCACAACTCAATTAGTTGCCACCCAAATCCCCGAGTTTAAGACTGTATTGTTCATAATAGATGGCCTATTGGAACATTGTTCCCCACTATTAGGAGACCTCCTAATAAGTGAATACATAACATATTGTTTTTCTGCATTTTAGTTACTTCACCTAGGCTGATTTTTCCTGGTTCCAACAATTTGCCTGAAAATAACATGATGTCATTTTCTTAGCTGAATAATACTCTGTTATGGAATTATCTCACATTTTGTCCCAAAGTATATTGTCAGTCATATCCTTTAAAATTTGGAAGTTGCTGGGGCTTTAATTATTGTATTTTGAATGACAATGTTCTTTTAGCCTAAAAGTCCCTCCATCTTCTTTTACTTCCTGGTGACTTGAATTGCAATGTCCCTTTGAAGCTCATCTATTTACATGTGGAATCTCCAGTGAGGAAAAGTTTGGGAAGTGTTAGGAGGTATGGCCTTGTCAGATAAAATAATTCTTTTTAGAGTTATACTATAGGAGTGTGTGCTTTGAGGTTGATATGCCAATGAAAGCAACCATCAGAATGGAGTCTCTGTCTCTCAGTCTGTCACTTTATATCTTTGTTTCTGTTCATCTCTGTCTCTCTATTTTTGAATCTGTTCTTCTAGCTCTTTCTCTCTTTCTGTCTCCCTCCCTCTGCCTGCCACTTGTGGTTCAGTACGAAAAGCTCTCCATTTTGCTGAAAGACTACAATAAATGACTGTTTACTGACTTGACATCAGGGACGGTCTTTGTAAAATTAAAAGCAAGGTCCCAATTAAATGCTTCTTAGTCAAAGATTTGACTTGGTAAGGCAGCATTGTCATCCTAAGTAATTCACAGTCTGAGGACATATCTGTGCATTTAACAAAAATAATGGAATCTGTGATAATATGAAACTCACATGTTAAGGAAACATGATTTTATTAATGAACTCTTAAAGGAAATATGTGACACTTTTCCTTAACTAAGAGTCTTGGACACAAGAACTGTGATTTCTAAATTCTGTGCTTTCAGCTGCCCTGATTGAGGCATGTAGGGCTGCTTAGCCTTTTCCTCAAGCAGGTTGTCCACTTGACCCTTTTACTAACTGGCTCCTGGAGACTCTTACTGGATTTCACCTGGTTCATGGCATGATTCTTCCTCTCAGCCAATCAGCATCGGAGAGAATCTTGAGGTTTCCATGGAGATGAGTAAACAAACTTTCCTCTGTGTCCAGTATCTCTGATCCTGTGCACAAATGATTTTTTTTCTTGTGAAACTGAACAAGACTATATCTCAATTCGTTTATCTAGATCCCACACCTTTACTCCTGTTTACTTCTGTAACAATGTCAGGTAGGAAATGCAACTTTAATGTTTATTTAATTGGAGTTCTTCCTAAGTAGGGAAGCTTCAAAAGTGATATCTGATTAAAGGGAATGTACGAAATAACAAGGTCATCTACTACTGTGGTCTTGGATCTGAAATTTTCTAGGTTTTGACTTTGAACTGTTCAGTTACTGGCATGTTCACAAAATGTACCTTCACATTCTTTTTTATATAATTGACTGGTGGGGTCTACAGATCACTGGGGTACTGATTCTGTAAGAACAAGGGTAAGAAACTGAAACCAGACAATTCCTGGCACTTGTTTGGTTGAAACAATAAAAGATCAGTGTATGCAAAAGGAGAACTGAGGGGCAATTAACTACTTGACAGCTGGTGCTCTTTCAGACTTGTGTTGCCAACCCTTTCTGAGAAGGGTTGCCTTCACTCATCTGGCTGGGTCAGCAACTGTGTCCTACTCAGTGGTCAGTGAGGAAACCCCCTGGTCAAGTGGTTTACAGTAAAACTAGGCCTTCAGGACAGTGAAATGGATTTGTGATATATGACTAGCACACAAGAGCAGCTGTATTTCCTACATGTGTTCTTCATGTCCCCTCTAAATGTAGTGTTAGTCCAGGACTGCTTGTTCAAGGTGCCACCTGAGCTCATGGGGTTTGAGGTGGCTGGGTAAGCACTAGTTCATGGCTAGGATTCTCTACTCCATAATGAGTTCCTGGAAAACATGCCTTATGGAGTCAATCTCTGCCCTCCTTTAGTGAAATCGTTTCTCCATGTTAAAAGTCTTTGTAAAATTGTGAATAGGTTATTTTTATTGCTTATATGGGAATGTCATATAATACACTCCTTTTTATTTGCTCCTGGGTTCAAATTCCTACCCATATGTCACACTAAAATAATAATAATAATAATAAATGTTTTACAATACTTCACATCAACTATGTGTTGTTCATATACTCATTGGAACATGATTAGAACTCCAGTGCCAAGTCCCTTAAAGTAAACTGAGTTCATCCTTTCCACACTCTGGATCTACCCCCAAGAAGAAGCCATCAGTCCTGATGAGCTCTATACTTCATCCTCTCGATCACAGTTTTTCTTATGTAATTATTTATTACCATTTGTTCAATTTTTTTTGATCACTAATACATGTTTTACTTCAAGCTATACCTGATAACAATATCACTTACATTGTAGTTTTCCAAGGAATGATTATTGAATTATACTTTATCCAGCTCTCCAGATTCATAATTTCTCTAATAAAATATTCATTATAACTATGCTGTCTGAATCTAAATGTAGATACATTATTTCAAGTGATAAATTTACAATGTAATAAATTTATTCAACCTAAGTAGAAATGTTCAGAAATTGAGGAACAATTTTTAAATAAAAAAATATTGTGATTCCTTGTCATTAATCATAGCTGTTACCTGTGTCTGTGTGTTTTTCTCTGTGTGTATGTGTGTGTTCAAATCCTTGTCTTTGAAAGTACATGTATTATTTCATGTACTTCATGAAATATAAAATATGAGTGCTAGTTTCCTTATTGAAATATTATCATTTATTATTACACTTATTATATCCTACAAATGAAAAGGTTTCTTTATATAGCCAAGATATCTTTAATCAATACAAAAATATTTTTCATTCTTATATACATTTATATGTTAAAGACTAATAACTTTGACCTGGCTTTGGTTAATATGTGACACATTATATAGAAATAAAAATATTGGCTATATAGAAATAAAAATATAATTTTGCATTAGTTTTAATATTTAAAGTAATATATATATTAAAGATTTAAAATCTTATGAAATTATTATAGTCATCCTTTTCCTAAATTTTATATTTTTCTTTATAAATTTGCATTTAAATTATTAAAGCTTTGATCCATTTTGGTTAATTTCAGGAATGAGCCTTTTGATAAATATTTTTCTAATATGAAATTAATTCAAAGTGTATCACACAGGCTTAACAGCTTTAGTATTTGTATTTTTAAAAAAATATTAAGGTATCTACATATGTTTATGAAGAGAACACAGGAACCATTTACATAAAAACACGCTTGGCACTCTAGCCATTACTGGGCAGAAGTTACAAAAAAGCAGATATTGTTTCTTTGTCACTGATGATTCTTTTCATCCTAAGGGTTCTCAGCAACTTTTCAAAACTGACATGGAACAAAGCAGAAAATAGGACCAGGCTTTTGAATCACAGAGTTATTACAATGAAGTTCTTTGATATCAGTTTTGGATTTTCTATTTTGTGTATTAAGCTTCTAATATTCTTTAAATATTCTTTCATTATGTTTTAACATTGTGCTATTTCTATGATAACTTTGGAGGTACCAGATGGGAGAAAACTCTTTGCCTTTCTTATCACTGAGACACAAAATGTACTTAGGCTAACATTTTCTGTATTGGCAATAGCTACAACTTAGGGAATCATGATTATTTTCAGCATTGATATGCCACTTAACAATTTTGTTTTGTTTTGTTTTGTTTTATTCCTTTTTTTAATTTTTAATTTTTTATTTTTTTTATTAGTTACATTTTATTAACACTGTATCCCAGCCGTGTCCCGATCCCTCATTCCCTCCCAGTCCCTCCCTCCCTCCCTCATCTCCACCGTGCCCCTTTCCAAGTCCACTGATAGGGGGGACCTCCTCCCCATTCATCTGATCCTGTTTTATCAGGTATCTTCAGGACTGGCTGCAAAGCCCTCCTCTGTGGCCTAACAGGACTGCTCCTCCCATTGGGGGTTGGGAGACCAAAGAGCCAGTCATTGAGTTCCTGTTAGAAATAGTCCCTGTTCCCCTCATTTTGGGAAACCAATTGGTTACTGAGCTACCAGAGGCTACATCTGAGTGGAGGTTCTAGGTTCTAACCATACATGGTCCTTGGTTGAATGTCAGTCTCAGAAAAGACCCTGTGCCCAGATATATTTGGTCCTTGTGGAGCTCCTATCCTTTCCCCATCAGACTAACTCCCTTCTTTCTTATGATTCCCTGTACTCTGCCAAAGGTTTGGTCATGAGTCTTTTCTTTGAAAACACTGCTAGTTAGAGTCTTTCAGATGCGCTCAGTAGACTCCTGTCATACGTTCAATGCACATCCCATCTGTCTTTCGAAATGAGGATTGATCATCTTACCCCATGTCTGCTCAATTGATTATCTTTTTTAGGTATATAGATTTTATTATGTTTATCATATATTATAGGTCTATATAAGTGAGTATATCCCATGTTTGTCTTTCTCCTTCTGGGATATTTCACTCAGAATGATCTTTTCTAGATCCCACCATTTGCCTGCAAATTTCATGATTTCCTCCTTTTTGATTGCTGAGTAGTATTCCATTGTATAAAAATACCACAATTTCTGTACCCATTCCACCGTTGATGGACATCTGGGTTGTTTCCAGGTTCTGGCTATTACAAATAGAGCTGCTATAAACATGGTTGAGCAAGTGTCCTTTTTGTGTACTTGAACAAACTTTGGGTATATACCTAGCAGTGGTATAGCTGGGTCTGGAGGAAGCACTATTCCTATTTGTCTTAGAAAGCGCCAGATAGCTTTCCAGAGTGGTTGTACCAGTTTACATTCCCACCAGCAGTGGAGGAGGGTTCCCCTTTCTCCACAACCTCTCCAGCATGTGTTATCGCTTGAGTTTTTCATCTTGGCCATTCTGCTGGGTGTAAGGTGATATCTCAGGGTCGTTTTGATTTGCATTTCCCTGATGGCTAATGAGGATGAGCATTTCTTTAAGTGTTTTTCTGCCATTCGATATTCCTCTGTCGAGAATTCTCTGTTTAGCTCTGTTCCCCATTTTTTAATTGGATTACTTGGATTGCTGCTTTTCAGCTTCTTTAGTTCTTTGTATATACTGGATATTAGTCCTCTGTTAGATAAAGGGTTAGTGAAGATTCTTTCCCAATCTGTAGGCAGTCATTTTGTTTTGATGACGGTATCCTTTGCTTTACAGAAACTTTTCAGTTTCATGAGGTCCCATTTATTGATTGTTGCTCTTAGAGCCTGTGCTGTTGGTGTTCTGTTCAGGAAGTTGTCTCCTGTGCCAATGAGTTCTAGGCTGTTCCCCACTTTTTTTCCCAATTGATTTAGGGTATCTGGTTTTATGTTGAGGTCCTTGATCCACTTTGACTTTAGTTTTGTGCAGGGTGATAAATATGGATCTATTTTCATTTTTCTGCATGTAGACATCCAGTTGGTCCAGCACCATTTGTTGAAGATGCTGTCTTTTTTCCATTGAATGGATTGGCTTCTTTGTCGAATATCGAGTATTCATAGGTGTGTGGATTTATTTCTGGGTCTTCTATGCGGTTCCATTGATCCTCCTTTCTGTTTCTATGCCAATACCATGCAGTTTTTATTACTGTTGCCCTGTAGTACAGCTTGAGATCAGGAATGGAGATACCTCCAGATGATCTGTTGTCGTACAGGATCGTTTTGGAGATCCTGGGTTTTTTGTTTCTCCATATGAAGCTGAGAATCTTTTTTTCAAGGTCTGTAAAGAATTGAGTTGGTGTTTTGATGGGAATTGCATTGAATCTGTAGATTGCTTTTGGCAGGATGGCCATTTTCACAATGTTAATCCTACCAATTCATGAGCACGGGAGATCTTTCCATCTTCTGATATCTTCTTCGATTTCTTTCTTCAGAGACTTGAAGTTTTTCTCAAACAAGTCTTTCACTTGCTTGGTTAGAGTGACACCAAGGTACTTTATGTTATTAGTGGCTATTGTGAAAGGTGTTGTTTCCCTAATTTCTTTCTCAGCCTTTTTGTCTTTGGTATATAGGAGGGCTTCTGATTTTTTTGAGTTGATTTTGTATCCTGCCACTTTGCTGGAAGTGTTTATCAGCTGAAGGAGTTCTCTGGTTGAATTTTTGGGGTCGCTCATGTATACTATCATATCATCTGCAAATAGTGACACTTTGACCTCTTCCTTTCGATTTGTATCCACTTGATCTCCTTTAGTTGTCTTATTGCTCTGGCTGGGACTTCAAGTACTATGTTGAAGAGATATGGGGACAATGGACAGCCTTGTCTTGTCCCTGATTTCAGTGGGATTGATTTAAGTTTCTCTCCATTGAGTTTGATGTTAGCTATATGCTTGCTATATATTGCCTTTACTATGTTTAGGTATGTGCCTTGTATCCCTGATCTCTCCAAGACTTTAAACATGAATGGGTTTTGGACTTTGTCAAATGCTTTTTCGGCATCTAAGGAGATGATCATGTGGTTTTTCTCCTTCAGTTTGTTTATGTATTGGATTACATTGATGGATTTCCATATGTTGAACCACCCTTGCATGCCTGGGATGAAGCCTACTTGGTCATGGTGGATGATATCTTTGATGTGTTCTTGGATTTGGTTTGCAAGTATTTTATTGAGTATTTTTGTGTCAATGTTCATAAGAGAGATAGGCCTAAAGTTCTCTTTTTTTGTTGGGTCTTTGTGTGGTTTAGGTATTAAGGTGACTGTGGCTTCATAGAATGAGTTTGGTAGTGTTCCTTCTGTTTCTATTTTGTGGAATAGCTTGAGGAGAATTGGAGTTAGCACTTCTTTGAAGGTCTTGTAGAATTCTGCGCTGAAGCCATCTGGTCCAGGGCTTTTTTTGGAGGGGAGACTGTTAATGATTGCTTCGATTTCCTTGGGAGATATAGGGCTATTCAGTCTTTCTACCTGATCTTGGCTTAGTTTTGGTAGATGGAATCTTTCAAGAAAAATATCCATTTCATTTAGATTCTCAAATTTTGTGGCATATAGGCTTTTGTAGTATGACCTAATAATTGTTTGGATTTCCTCAATGTCTGTGGTTTTGTCCCCATTTTCATTTCTGATTTTGCTGATCTGGATAGTTTCTCTCTGCTTTTTAGTTAGTTTGGCTACGGGTTTGTCTATCTTGTTGATTTTCTCAAAGAACCAGCTTTTTGTTTCATTGATTCTTTGGATAGTTTTATTTGTTTCTAGTTGATTGATTTCCACCCTTAGTTTGATTATTTCCAGCCATCTGTTCCTCTTGGGAGTATCTGCTTCTTTTTTTTCTAGGGTTTTCAGTTGGGCCTTTAAGTTGTTTGTATGTGATGTTACGAATTTCTTCTTGCAGGCACTTAGTGCTATAAATTTTCCTCTGAGCACTGCTTTCAATGTGTCCCATAAATTTGGGTATGTTTTGCCTTCCTTTTCATTGAATTCTAGGAAGTCTTTAATTTCTTTCTTTATTTCTTCCTTAACCCAGCTGTCATTGAGAAGTAAGTTGTTCAGTTTCCATGTGTGTGTCGGCTTTTTGTTGTTTCTGTTGTTGTTGAGGACGAGCTTTTGTCCATGGTGGTCAGATAGTATACAAGGGATTATTTCAATCCTTTTGTATCTGTTGAGGCTTGCTTTGTGGCCCACTCTATGGTATATTTTAGAAAAGGTTCCATGTGGTGCTGAAAAGAAGGTGTACTCTTTTGAGTTTAGGTGAAATGATCTGTAGACGTCTATTAGGTCCATTTGATTTAGGGATTCTGTGAGTGCTTTTATTTCCCTATTTGGTGTCTGTCTAGTTGATCTGTCCCTTGGTGAGAGTGGAGTGTTGAAGTCTCCCACTATTAAGGTATTAGGATCAATGTATGATTTAAGCTTTAATAATGTTTCATTATGTCGGTGCTCTTTTATTTGGGGCATAGATATTCAAGATTGTGATGTCCTCTTGGTGGATTTTTCCTTTGATGAGAATATAGTGGCCCTCCTTATCTTTTTCTATTAACTTGGGTTGAAAGTCTATTTTATTAGATATTAGGATGTCTACTCCAGCTTGTTTTCTGGTACCATTTGCTTGAAAAACAGTTTTCCAGCCCTTTACTCTGAGGTAGTGTTTGTCTTTGTTGCATAGGTGTGTTTCTTGGATGCAACAGAATGTTGGATCCTTTTTCCTTAACCAATCTGTTATTCTGTGTCTTTTTATTGGTGAGTTGAGTCCATTGATATTGATGGATAATAGTGCCCAATGCATGTTAGTTCTTTTTGTAATGGAGTCGATGATCTAACCCTGTTTCATTGCTTGTTTTCTTTTCATTTTTGTTGGGACATTATCTGTATGCCCTGTTTTCTTGGGTGAATTTGTTTTCATTGGATTGGAGTTTTCCTTCTAGTATCTTCTGTAGGGATGGTTTGCTGTGTAGATATTGTGTAAATTTAGTTTTGTCATGGAATATTTTGTTTTCTCCATCTATGTTGATTGAAAGCTTTGCAGGGTATAGTAGTCTGGGTTGACATTTGTGATCTCTTAGATTCTCCATGATACTTGCCCAGGCCCTTCTGGCTTTCACAGTTTCTGATGAGAAGTCAAGCGTGATTCTGATAGGTCTACCTTCATATGTTACTTGGCCTTTTTCCCTTGCTGTTTTTAATATCTTTTCTTTGTTCTGTAGATTTAGTGTTTTGACTATGATGTGACGTGATGTGTTTCTTTTCTGGTCTAGTCTATTTGGAGTTCTGTAGGCCTCTTGTATATTTATAGACATCTCTTTCTTTAAGTTGGGAAAATTTTCTTCTATGATTTTCTTGAAAATATTTTCTGGACCTTGGAGCCTGGAGTCTTCTTTTTCATCAATTCCTATTATTCTTAGATTTTGTCTTTTCATAGCATCCTTGATTTCTTGGATATTTTGTGATTGGAACTTTTCTGATTTTACTTTTTCTTTGAGAGAAGTATCCATTTCTGCAAGTGTGTCTTCAGCTCCAGAGATTCTCTCTTCCATCTCTTGTATTCTGTTGGCGATGCTTACTTTTGTGGTTCCTGATCTTTTCTCCAAGTTCTCCAGCTCAAGGGTTTTCTCATTTTGTGTTTTCTTTATTGATTCTAATTCTGTTTTCATGCCTTGCACCATTTCTTTCATGTGTTTGAATTTGGATTCCTGTCTCTCTACGATGGCCTCTATTTCTTTTTTCATTTCCTTCTTATAAGCCACTAATTTTTCCTCTACTTGTGTATCTGTTTGGCTATGTTTGCCTGTGTTTCTTTAAGGATATTGTCTATTTCTTCTTTCTTTGCCTCCAATTGACTGGCCATCTCTTTGAAAGACTTGTTCATTTCCTCCTTATGAGCCTCAAATCATTGGGCAAGCATGGCTTTAAAATCATTTTCCTGTGCTTCTGCTGAATTGGTGTATCCATCGATTTTGGGGTTTGCTGGTGAAGTCATGATGTCCTGATTTATGATGGAAGTGTTCTTTCGCCTACCTCTGGCCATTGGCTTATCTGAAACCTTCCCTGTTTGTTTTTGGATTCTGCAGATCAGACTGGTGCTGTCTCTCTCTGGTGTCTGGAGAGTTCTTCAGGAAGCTGAGCACTCTCAGCGTGTGCTGAGGACTAGCTGTACCTGTGGGAGGAAAGTACGCAGGCGCAAACGGGGCAAATGCAAGCGTGTGTGCGCGCGCGCACGCGCGCGCGCGCGCGTGTGTGTGTGTGTGTGTGTAAGTGTGCGTGGATGAGTTTCTTAAAGGACAGAGTGATGGCTAATGTTGCACCCTTGAGTGTGTGGGAGGGGCTCTGCACTGTATATGTCGCAGGAGCTAATGATGATCGCAGCGCAATTTCTGGCATTAACTGTCCTAACTCCTCAATCAGGCCCACAGGACAGGAACTTCAATGTCCCTAGTGCCCCTCTGTTTCCCAAAGTGGGTATGTGGGTGGGAGGGGGTTCGATGCCTGGCTTCTGATTTAGAAGGACCCAGAATCTGGGGAACTGCAGATTCTCAAGGGTGCACTCACTTACAGGCAGGTCTCTTGGCAGAGATCTTGTTATCTGGGGCTCTCTGCTCTCTGGTTTGACCCTGCTTCTTTGATGTGTTCTGCCAGTTCTGTGCTGCTGTCACTGCCAGGATCTGAGGTCTTGCTGCAGCTGGAGATTTCAGGGTGGTCACTTCAGCAGGGATGGGGTAACCAGGCTCTCTGTTCTCTGGTTAGTCTTAAACTGGAGGGCTGTGGTGCCCCGCCAGTTCAGTGCTGCTCTGCTGCCAAGTCTCGCTGTAACTGGAGACTGGGTTGCTAGTCCTCCCAATGCTTTCTGGGAAGTCCTGGGATCTCTTCGTTGTGCTCTCCAAGCTTGGGAGGCCCAGCGCCTCGTGTGTCCAGGTTGAATGACGTTTCTGCCTGGTTTTGGTGAGTATATAGTGTATTCTCTGTCACTGTGGGATTGGGTGGGCCGTACCGTCAGTGATGGCGATCCTGCAGAGCTAGTATGGTGTCTAGCAGATTCGCACCCTGGGAGGATGGTGCAGCTGCTGCGAATCTGGGACTCCGGGACAGGTTCTGCTGGCTTTTGTCTGCCGCTAAAGTGCTTGGGGCTCTGTCTCAGCGGCTGTATACCCAAGGCAGTTAGGTCTGCGCTGAGAAAGATGAGTCTGCTGTGCCGTTGTGCCGAGGAAGAAGGAGGTCTGGGGGAAGGGAGTGCCTCAAGAACAAAGGATCGTTTCTCTCCTTCCCCAAGCAAGTCTCTGGGTGACCGGAGGCCAAAGTTTTCACCTCCTTCGATGTTCCCTGGTGTTCAGAAAGCCTCGCTGTGGTTTTCCTGGGTTGGGGGTGCTTCCATTCTCCAACTCAGAAGATCAGGTATCCCACCACTCATAAACTGTGTGTGCTAGTCGCCATCTTGGCTGCGCCTCTCCCATTTGTTCAATTTTTATCACCTCTGCTCTTCCCCTCCCTCTTCTTCCAGTCCCACAGACTCTCATTTTTCTACCCCAATGCCCTTTCTCTATTTTCCTGTTAAAGGAGGTCTTATCCCCCCCTTCTATCTGATGCTAGCTCATCAGGTCTCATTGTGATTGGCTACATCATCTTCTTCTGTGGCCTGATTCTCAGGTCATTGTTCTTCTTGTGGCCTCAATTCCCTTTACTTATGACACTCTCTTTTCCTCTGCTCCTGCAGGCTTTCTAGAGCTCCGACGGGAGGGAGAATTTCTTAGGGAAATCCCAGTTATAGCTGGGTGTATTAAGGTCTCTCTCTCTGTGTAATATCAGACTGTGGGACTCTGTATGCAATCCGATTTGATGCAGAATATAGCGTTTCTGTGAATCCAAGAACATGGCACTGATCTATCAGTTGAGGGTAGAGAACAAAATATTTTAATAACAACAGCCTAGATTGCTTGAAAATTTCCATAGGATGCCCTGGCCCAACAATTCAATTCACTGCCAACCAATCCTCCTAGTGGAAGACTGGTTTGGTCACAATAGATGGCCTATTGGAACTTTATCCCCCACTATTTGGAGACCTCATATAAGGGAATACATACCATATTTGTCTTTCTGCATTTTAGTTACTTTACCAAAGATGAGTTTTCCTGGTTCAGTCCATTTAGCTGAGAATATCATGATGTCATTTTCTTAGCTCAATAATACTCCATTATGGAAATACTCCACATTTTCCCCAAAGGAGATTATCAGGCCTGTTCTTTAGATCTTAGAAATTGCTGGGACTTTAATCATTCTATTGAATGACAAACTATCAGGATAACTATGTTCTTTTAGCCTAGAAGTCCTTCCATCTTCTTCTACTATCTGCTGATTTGAACTGCAATGTCCCCTTGAACCTCATGTATTTACATGTTGACTGCCCATTGAGGAAATGTCTGGGTAGGGTTAGGAGGTATGGCCTTGTTATATAATTCCTAATGTAGTTATATTTGCGGTTAATATGCCAATGAACCTGACCAGACAGAATGGATTCTTTGTCTCTTGGTCTCTGTCATTTATATGTTTGTTTCTGTTGGCCTCAGACTCTCTATTTCTGAACCTGTCTCTCTAACTATTTCTCTGTCTTTCTTTCTCTGTTTCCTTTTCTGCCTGTTGCATGTGGTTTAGTGAGGAAAGCTCTCAGTTCTGCTGAAGAACTACAAAAGATGACCACTTCCTGACTGACGTCATAGAAAGTCTCTTTAAAAATATAATGACACTCTCAATTAAATGCTCTTTGTTCAAAGATTTGCCTTGGCCAGTGAACATTATCTCAGTAAGTAATACACTGACTGGGGATATATCTTTGTATTTAACAAAAAATAATGCAATCTGTGATACTGTAAAACTCACATGTCAAGGACACATGACTTTATTAATGACCATTGAAAGAAATATGTGACACTTTTCTTGAACTAAAAGTCTTAGACACAAGTACTGCCATCTCTGGGTTGTTTACTTTCAGCTGCCCAGATTGAAGCATGTAGGGCTGTTCAGCCTTTCTTTCAAGCACACTTTCCTCTTGGCCCTTTTATTAACTGGCTCCTGAAATGCTTACTGGCTTTCACCTGTTTCATGACATCATTCTGCCTCTCAGCCAATCAGCACCTGAGAGAATCTTGAGATTTGCATGAGGATGAGCAAACAAACTTTCCTCAGTGTCCAGTATCTCTGATCCTGTGCACAAGTGACTTTTTCTTGTGAAACCCAACAAGCATTTATTTCATCTCTTTATCCAGATCCCACACCTTTACTCCTGTTTATTTCTGTGACAATTGTCAGGTGGGAAATGAAATTTTAATATTTATTTAATTGGACAGCCTCCAATTAAATTAAACTAAAGAAGCTTAAATGCCATATGGGATTGAGGTTTATGTACTGAATGAGAAGTTGGTATTTCACTGTGGTCTTGGATCTGAGATTTCTAGGTCGTGAATTTGAACTGAGCATTTACTTGTGTACTCACTAAATGTACCTTCACATTCTTGTTGTTACATTAGGCTGGCAGGGCCTTGGATTTCCTGGCGTACTGATTTTTTAAGAGCAGAGTAAAGAGAAGGAAACCAGACAATTCCTCAGACTGGTTTGGCTGAAATAGAAAAAGATCAGTGTATGTAAAAGAGTAACTGAGAAGCAATAAAGTATTTGAGAATTGGTACTGTTATTTATTAGTGTTGCCAACCATCTATGAGAAGGGTTGCCTTTGTGACCAGGGTAGATCAAAAGCTGTGTCTGACACAGTGGTCAGTGAGGATCCCTCCTTGTTTTGGGGTATACAATTCAAATTGGGCCTTCAGGGTAGAGAAATATGTCAGTTTTATATGCCTAGAACACAAGAGCAGTTGTGTTTCCTGCTTTGTTCCTCGAGACAAACCTTCTAAAGGTAGTGTTATTGCCAGAACTGCTTGTTCAGAGGTGCGACCTAATCTCATGAGGTTTGAAGTGGATTCCTAACCAGTATCTCATGCTAGGATTCTCTGCTAAATAATAAGTTCCTGGAAAGCATGCCTTACAAAGTCAAATTCTGCCCTCCTTTAGCAGATTCTTTTCTCCAGGTTAATATTCATTGTAAAAGTTGTCATCATACCATTTTTATTGATTATGTGAGAATTTCACAAAATATACATTACACACTTTTCCATTTCTCCCATTTTCAAATTTCAACCCATGTGTCACAGAAAATTTTTTCACTTTAAAAATAAATCAACTCAAGTATGTGTTGTTAATAAACTCATTGAAACATGATCAGAGTATCAATGCTATGTCCCTTAAAGGAAATGATTTCATCTTTGCCATGCCCTGATAACACCCACAAGAAGAAGCCATTAGTCCTGAAGAGCTCTATGCTTCATGATCTTGATCACAGTTTTTCTTATGAAATTATTTATTACAATTGGTTCACTTTGAATCAACTTTGCTGCTACATCCCTAATCTCCTTTTCTTCCCACCCAGGCTCCTTCTTCTACCCTTATGAATTTTCTCTAGTTTCATAATGGGGGAGGTCCTTTTCCTCCTTCTATCTGACCCTAGCTTATCAGGTCTTATCAAGGCTGGCTGCATCATCTTCCTCTGTGGCCTGATACTCAGGGCATTGTTTTCCTTGTGTCCTCAATTCCCTCTACTTATTACACTCTTCCTGCCTTCTCTCCTGCAGGCTTAGCAGAGCTCTGAGGGGAGGGAGAATTTCATAGAAAAATCCCTCTTAGAGCTGGGTGTTTTAAGCTCTCTCTCTGCATAATATCTGACTGTGGGTCTCTGTATGCAATCACATTTGATATAGAAGGAACCATCTCTGTGGATCCAATAACATGGCACTGAACTATCATTTAAGGGAGGATATTTTAAATAACAACAGCTTGGGTTGTTTGAAAATGTCCTGGCCTTAACACTCAAATAACTACAACCCAATTCCCCTAGGGGAAGACTGGTTCGAGGACAATAGATTGCCTATTTGAACTTATCCCCCTCTATTAGGAGACCTCCTAATAAGTGAATACATACCATATTTTTCTTTATACATTTTAGTTACTTACACAGGATGATTTTTCCTGGTTCCATCCTTTTGTCTGAAAATATCTTGTCATTTTCTTAGATGAATAATACTCCATTATGGAAATATTCCACTTCTCCCTGTCAGTCCTGTTCTTTAGTCTTTGGAAGTTGCTGGGATTTAAGTCATTGTTTGGAATGACACACTTTCAGAATAACAATGTCCTAGAATTCCGTCCATCGTCTTCCACTTCCTGATGATTTGGAATTGCAATGTCCCCTTGAAGCTTGCGTATTTACATGTAGTTCCCCAGTGAGGAAATGTTTGGTTCTGGTTAGGAGGTATAGACTTCTTAGAATATAATATTGCTTTTGTTTCCCTAATTTCTTTCTCAGCCCTTTTGTCTTTTGAATACAGGAGGACTACTGATTTATTTAAGTTAATTTAGTATCCAGCCACATTGCTGAAGGTATTTATCAGATGAAGATGTTCCCTGGTAGAATGTTTGGGTTATACAGATAACATATAAAAACATAAAAACAGTGATACTTTGATATCTTCCTTTCCTATTTGTATCCCCTTGATCTCCTTCAATTGTCTTATTGCTCTAGCAAGGACTTCCAGAACAATGTTGAAGAGATATGGACAGAGTGGGCTTCTTGCCTTATTCCTGATTTCAGTGGGATTGCTTTAAGTTTCTCTCAGTATACTTTGATGTTGGCTATAGGCTTGTTCTATATTGCCTTTACTACATTTAGATATGTGCTTTGTATCCCTGATCTCTCCAATACTTTAATAATGTATGTATGTTGGATTTTGTCAAATGATTTTTAGCATTTAAGGAGATTATTATATATTTTTCTTTTTTTAATATGGTGGATTACATTGATTGATTTCTGTATATTGAACCACCCCTGCATACCTGGTATGAAGAGTACTTAGTCATAGAGGAGGGTATCTTTCATGTGTTGTTGTATTCAGTCAAAGACATAAAATACCTTGGTAGGACCCTAACCAAGGAAGTCAAAGACTTGTATGAAACAAATTCAAGTCTCTTAAGAAAGAATTAGAGGAAGATATCAGAAGATGGAAAGATCTCCCATTCTCATGGCTTGGCCATCATACCAAAGGCAATGTACAGATTCAAAGCAATTCCCATCAAATTACCAATACAATTTTTTACAGACCTTGAAAGAAAAATTCTCAATTTCATATGGAAAAACAAGAAACCCAGAATTGCTAAAACAATGATCTCAATAAAAGATCTTCTGGAGGTATCTCCATCCATGATCTCAAGCTGTAGTATAGAGCAACAGTAATAAAAACTGCATGGTACTGGCATAGAAACAGAATGGTGAAGTAATGGAACTGAATAGAAAAAGAGAAATAAACTCACACACTTATGGACACCTGAATTTTGACAAAGGTACCAAAACCATACAATGGAAAAAAGATAGCATCTTCAACAAATGGTGCTGGTCTAACTGGATGTCTACATGTAGAAAATACAAATGGATCCGTACGTATCAGCCTGCACAAAACTAAAGTCTAACTGGATCAAAGACTCAATATAAAACCAGCTCTATTGAATCAGTTAGAAGAAAAAAGTGGGGAAGAGCCATGAACTCATTGGCACAGGAGACAATTTTCTGAACAGAACACGAACAGCACAGTTTTAGTGCCAGCACTGCTTGATCCAAGGTGCCACCTGAGCTCATGAGGATTGAGGTAGCTGAGTAACAATAATTCATAGGTAGTATTCTCTGCTACATAATGAATTCCTAGAAATCATGCTTTACAAGGTCAAACTCTGCCCTCCTTGAGAGGAATTTTTTTCTCCATGTTAAAAGTCATTATAAAAGTTATTAACCTATAATTTTTATTGATTATATGGGAGATTCATATAATATACTCACATATATAATATGCTCACATGTTCAAATTCCTTTGCATGAGTCAAAGTATTTTTTTCTTTAAAATACATAAATTCAAGTATGTGGTTTTCATCTACTCATTGGAAAAGGATTAGAGTCTCAGTGCAAAGTCCCTTAAAGAAACATGAGTTCATCCTTGCCACATCCTGAAACTACCACCAAGAAGAGGCCATCATTCCAGAAGAGGTCTATAGTTCATTATCTTGATCACAGAATTTCTTTTTTTTTTTTTAGTATTTATTTATTTATTTATTTATTTATTTATTTATTTATTTTTATTTTTTCAATGCAGTTTATTCAGGAACCTTGAACAATCCTCAGACCCTGGGGAAAGCCAGCCCACAGCTTAAATAGCCTCTGGGTAGCTAACCCAGGCGTGCCACGACATTGTATCTTCTCTGCTGCCCCCCTTCTTATTCCAGTCCCACCTACCCTACTTCTTCTGACCCAATGCCCTTTATCTAGTTCCCTGAGATGGGAGGTCCTCCTCAACCTCATAACTGACCCTAGCTTATCAGGTCTCATCAAGGCTGGCTGCATCATATTCCTCTGAGGCCTGATTCTCCTGTTGTTCTTGTGTCCTCAATTCCCTCTACTTATGACACTCTTCTTGCATCCTGCATGCTTTCCATAGCTCTGAGGGGAGGGAGAATTTCATAGGGAAATCCTATACATTGCTGGGTGTTTTATGGTCTCTCTGTGCATAATATCAGATTGTAGGTCTCTGTATGAAATCCCGTTAGATGAAGAAGGAAGCATCTCTATGGATCCAAGAACATGACATTGATCTATCAATTGAGGGCACAGAAAACATATTTTAATAACAACAGCCGGGGTGGCTTGGAAATTTCCATAGGTTGCCCTGGCACAACAACTCAATTAACTGCCACCAGGTCCCATTTGTAGAAGACTGGTTTGTTCACAATAGATGTCCTATTGTAACATCATACTCCACTATTAGGAGACCTACTAATCAGTGAATATGTACTATATTTGTCTTTCTACATTTACTTATTGCATCTAGGATTATTTTTCCTGGTTCCATATATTTGCCTGAAAATATAAAGATGTCGTTTTCCTAGCTGAAGAATACTCCCTTTATCGAAATATTCCACATTTTCCTCAAAGGAGATTGCCAGTCTTTTTCTTTAGTTCTTGGAAGTTGCTGGTACTTTAATTATTGTTCTGAATTACAAACTATCACAATAATTATTTTATTTTAGCCTAGAATTCCATCCAACTTCTTCCACTTCCTGGTGATTTGAATTTCAATATCCCCTTGAATCTCATCTACTTTCATGAGGAATCTCCAGTGAGGAAATGTCTTTAAAGGTAAGGAGGAATGACCTTGTTAGATAATATAATTGGAGTTATTTTATAGGAAGGTGTGCTTTGAGGCTGATATGCAAATGAAAGGGACCAGATAGAATGGATTTTCTGTATCTAGGTTTCTGTCAATTTTTTTATCTTTGTTTCTTTTGTTATCAGTCTCTCTCTTTCTGAATATGTCTTTATAGCTATTTCTCTCTGTCTATCTCAGTCTCCCTCTATCAGCCTGCCACCTGTGGTTCCGTATGAAAATCTCTCGGTTCTGCTAACTGACTACAACAAGATAAGTGCTTGCTGACAAGAAGTTCTGGATGGTCTCTGTAAAAATATTAGCAAGGTCACAATTTTTAAGTTTTTTTTTTCAAAGATTTGTCTTGGTAAGGGAGTGTTTTGCAGTAAGTAATTCACTGAATGAGGACATATCTCTGCATTTAACAAATAATAATGGAATCGGTGATGATATGAAAGTCACATGTCAAGGACACATGAATTTATTAATGACCACTTGAAAGAAATATGTGACACTTTGCCTGAACTAAGAGTCTTGGACACAGCAACATTCATCTCAGAGTTGTGTGCTTTCAGATGCCCAGATTATAGCATGTAGGGCAGCTCAGCCTTTTCTCAAGCAGGTTGTCCATTTGGCCCTTTTAATAACTGTCTCCTGAAACACTCCTTGGCTTTCACTTGTTTCATGACATTATTCTTCCTCTCAGCCAATCTGTACCTGAAAGAATCTTCTGGTTTCCATGGAGATAAGTAAGAAATATCCTCAATGTCTCTAATCCTGTGCATACCTGACATTTTCTTATTAAACCCAAAAAGTCTTAATCTCATCCCTTCATGCAGTTCCCACAACTTCGCTCCTGCTTACCTCTGTGAAAGCGTCAGGTGTGAAATGAAAATTTAATGTTTATTTAATTGGACAGCTTCCTAATTAGGGAAGCTTCAAAGTGATGTGGAACTAAGGGGAATAAACCAAATGACAAAGTGGTTTTTAACTGTCCTCTTGGATATGAAATTTCCTAGGTTGTGACTTAGAACTGAGTACTTATTTGTATGCTCTCTAAATAGGCCTTCACCTTCTTATTGACATACTAGGCTGGCAGGGGTATTGAGTCTTTAAGCACAGTGAAAAGAGGAGGAAAACAGATAATTCTTGCAACTGGTTTGCCTAAAACAGAGAAAATTCTTTGAGTAAAAAAGGAGAAATAAAGGCCAATAAAGTATTAGATAGCTGGTGCTGTTTCACACTAGTGTTGGTAAACCTCTATGACCAGGATTGTCTTGGCTGTCCTGGCTGGATCTGCAGCTGTGTCATACTCAGTGGTCAGTGAGCAAGCATTCTGGTCCTGGTGTTCACAGTTAAAAACAGTAATTTAGGACAAAAAAAATGGGTCTGTGTTATATGCCTAGCACACAGAGCTGCTGTGCTTTTGCTGTGCTCCTCCAGACAAAACTTCTAAACATACTGTTAGTGCCAGGACTTTTGTTCGGAGGTGACACCTGAGGTCATGGTGCGTCAAGTAGCTGGGTAACTGCTAGTTCATGGCTAGGATTCTCTGCCACATAAGGAGTTCCTGGAAAGCATGCCTTATAAAGTCAAACTCTGCCTTCCTTTATAAGAATCTTTTCTCCATGTTAAAAGTCCTTGTAAATGTTGTCAACATATTTTTATTTATTATATGGGAATTTCATATATTATACATTACACTCCTTTTCCATTGTTCCAAGGTTCAAATTTCTTCACATGTGTCACATTAATATTTTTTCTTTAGAATATATCAATTGAAGTATGTTTTGTTCATATATTCATTGCAAAATGATCAGATTCTCAGTGCCAAGTACCTTAAAGAAAACTGAGTACCTTAAAGAAAACTGCATGCTGGTACCACCCCCAAAAGATGCCATCAGTCCTGAAAAACTCTATACATTATCACCTTGATCACAGTTTTACTTATCTATTTATATATTATGATTTGTTCATAATTTGTATCCACTCACTGCCCCCCCTTCTTTTTTCAGTCCCACCGGCCCTCCTTTTTCTTTCTCTATGCCCTTTCTCTAGTTCCCAGATAGGTGAGGTCCTGCTCTACCTTCGTTCTGACACTAGCTTATCAGATCTCACCAAGGCTGGCCTCATCACCTTCCTAAGAGGCCTGAATCTCATGTCATTTTTCTCCTCGTGTTCTCAGTTCCCTCTACTTATGACACTCTTGCTGCCTCCTCTCCTGCAGGTTTCCCAGAGCTCTGAGGGGAGAGAGTATTTCATGGGGAAATATCATTTAGAGCTGGGTGTTTTAAGGACTATCTGCACTATATTGGACTTTAAGTTTCTATATGCAATCCCATTTGATGCAGAAGGAGCCATCTCTGTGTGCAAGAACATGGCACTGATCTACCATTTGAGGTTAGAGAACAACATATTTAACATCAAAAACATGTGTTGCTTGAAATTTTCCATAGGATGTCATTGTCCCACAACTCAACTGCCACAAAATCCTCCTAGTTATAAAATGGTTGTTCAAATAGATGTCCTAGTGGAACTTAATCTACCACTATTAGGAGACCTGCTAATAACCGTATTTGTCTTTCTGCAATTTAGTTACTTCACCCAGGATGATTTTTTCTTGTTTTATTCATTTGCCTGAATATATAATGATGTCATTTTCTTAGCTGAATAATACTCCATTATGGAAATATTCCACATTTTTCCCAAATTAGATTGTCAGTCCTGTCTTTAGTCCTTAGAAGTTGCTGGGACTTTAATCATTTTATTGAATGACAAACTATCAGGATTACTGTATTCTTTTTTTTCGTGGAAGGCCCTCCATCTTCTACCACTTCCTGATGATTTAAATTGCATTGTCCACTTGAAGCTCATCTATTTACATGTTTAATCCCCAGTGAGGAAATGTCTGGGAATGTTTTGGAGGAACGCTTCTTAGATAATATAATTCCTTTTGTTTCCTTAATTTCTTACTTGGCCTTTTGGCTTTTTCATACAGGAGGTCTACTGATTTTTTTCTTTTTTAGTTAATTTTGTATACAGCCACTGTGCTTAAGGTGTTTATTACCTGTAGGAGTTCTCTAGTAGAATTTTTGGGTTTACTCAGGTATACTATCATATCATCTTTAAAAAGTGATAATTTGACTCCTATCTATCCAATTTGTATCCTCTGGATATCCTTTAATTGTCTTTTTGCTCTAGCAAGGCCTTCCAGATCTAAGATATGTAGAGAGTGAGCAGCCTTGCCTTGTCCCTGATTTCAGTGGGATTGCTTTAAGATTCTCTCTGTTTAGTTTGTTGTTGCCTATAGACTTCCTGTATATTTCCTTTATTAGATATGTGCCTTGTATCCTGATCTCTCCAATAGTTTAAAGATGAATGGATGTTGAATTTTGTCAAATGCTTTTCTGGCATCTGAGGAGATTATCATGTGATTTTTTTCTTTCAGTTTGGTAATATGGTGGATCACATTGATGGAAATCCATATATTGAAACTGGGATGGAGCCTACTTGGTCATATTGGAAGATATCTTTGACGTTTTCTTATATTTGGTGAAAGACATAATGTACCTTGGTGTACCATAACCAAGGAGGTCAAAGACTTGTATGAAAAAATTTCAAGTCTCTGAAGAAAGAATTAGAAGAAGATATCAGAAGATGGAAAGATCTCCTATGCTCATGTCTTGGCAGGATTAATGTAATAAAAATGGCCATCTTACCAAAACCTATGTACATATTCAATGTAATTCCCATCAAATTACCAACACAAATCTTTAAAGATCTTGTAAGAAAAATTCTCAACTTCATATGGAAAAGCAAGAAACCCAGAATTGCTAAACAATCCTCTACAATAAAAGATTGTCTGGATGTATCTCCTTCCCTGTTCTCAAGCGGTACTATAGAGCAACAGTAATAAAAACTACATGGTACTGGCATAGAAATAGAATGGTAGATAAATGGAACTGACGAGAAGACTGAGAAGTAAACCCACACACTTATGGACACCTGAGTTTTGTCAAAGATGCCAAAACCATACAATGGTTAAAAGATGGCATCTTCAACAAATTCTGCTGGTGTAACTGGATGTCTACCTGTAGAAAAATGCAAATAGATCCATATTTATCAGCCTGCACAAAACTAAAGTCCAAGTGGATCAAAGACCTCAACATAAAACCAGACACATTAAACCAGTTAGAAGAAAAAAAGTGGTGAAGAGCCTGGAACTCATTGGCACAGGAGAAAACTTCCTGAATAGAAGACCAACAGGATAGGCTCTGAGAATAACAATTAATTAATGGGACCTCATGAAACTGAAATGCTTCTGGAATGTAAAGGACACTGTCATCCAAACAAAACGAATGCCTACACATTGGAAAAAATCTTCACCAAGGCTCTATGTGACAGAGAGCCAATATCCAGTATATATAAAGAACTAAACAAGTTGAAAACCAACAAATCAAGTAATTCAATTTAAAAATGGGGAACAGAGCTAAACAGAGAATTCTCAATAGAAGAATATTGAATGGCAGAGAAACACTTAAAGAAATGCTCACCTTCATTAGCCATTCGGGGAATGCAATTCAAAATGACCCTGAGATTTCACCTTCCCCCATCAGAATGATGCCACTCCTGATGAGGTCTGATAGACTAGGATGAGAAGGAAGGAGAGGAAGACCACCCCTGTTTGTGAACTTGGGGAAGGATATGGAGGACAAAGCAGAAAGAAGGTTAGATTGGGAGGGGGGGTTGGAGGGATACAAAGTGAATAAAGTGTAACTAATAAAAATAATTAAATATTATTTTATTAAATATTTAAAAATATAAAAAAATTAAGTTCCTTTTGTATTTATATTATAGGAGGGTGTGCTTTGAGGTTGATATGCAAATGAAAGTGACCAGACAGAATGGAGTCCCTATCTCTCAGTCTATGTCACTTTATATCTTTGTTTCTATTGGTCTTAGTATCTCTACATCTGAATCTATCTCTCTGTAGCTCTTTTTCTCACTGTCTCTCAGTCTCTATCTCTCTGGCTCCAGCTTGTTGTTCAGTATGAAAAGCTCTCAGTTCTGCTGAAGGCCTATAAGATGATTGGGTAATGACTTGACATCATGGATGGTCTCTGTAAAATTATAAACAAGGTCCCAATTAAACGTTTTTTGTTCAAAGAGTTCCCTTGGTCAGGGAGTGTTTTCACAGTAAGTAATTCACTGACTGACATGTCTGTGCATCTAATAAATAATAATGGAATCTGTGATAATGTGAAATCCACATGTCAAAGACATGTGACTTTTATAATGACCACATGAAAGAAATGTGTGACACTTTTTTTCTGAACTGAGAGTCTTGGACACAGGAACTGACATTTCTAATTTCTGTGCTTTCAGCTGCCCAGATTGAGGCATGCAGGGCTGCTCAGCCTTTTTCTCAAACAATCTGTCCACTTGGCCATTTTAATAACTGGCTCCTGAAACTCTTCTTGCTCTCACCTGTTTCAGGACATCATTTCCCTCACAGCCAATCAGCACCTGAATGAATCTTGAGGTTACCATGGTGATTAGTAAACAAACTTTCCTCAGTGTTCAGTATCTCTGATCCTGTGCACATGTAAATTTTTCTTGTGAAACCAACAAGCCTTTATCTTATCACCTTTATTCAGATTCCACACTATTACTCCTGTTTACCTCTGTGACAATGTCAGATAGGGAATAAAACTTTCATGTTTATTTAATTGGACAGCTTCCTAAGTAGGGAAGCTTCAAAGTGATGTGGGATTAAGGGTAATGTAGTGAATGTTAAGGTGTCCTTCTACTGCAGTCTTGGATAAGAAATTTCTGAGGTTGTGACTTTGAACTGAGCAGTTACTCATGTACTCACTAAATGTACCTTCACATTCATATTGATATAATAGGCTGGCAATGAATAGTGTTGCCTGGCACATTGAGTCTTTAAGAGAATGAAAATGAGAAGGAAACAATACAATTCCTGCTAATTGTTTGGCTGAAACAGAGAATGATCAATGTATGTGAAAGGAGAACTGACAGGCAAGATATAATTTCACAGCTGGTGCTTTTCCACACTAGTTTTGCCAACCCTCTATGAGCAGGTTTGCCTTGGCTTACCTGGTTGGCTTGGCGCTGTGTCCTACTCAGTGCTCAGTAAGGAACCCTCCTGATCCTGGGGTTTACATTTAAATCTGGGACTTCAGGACAGAGAAATGGGTCTGTTTTATATGCCTAGGACACAAGAGCAGCTGTATTTCTTTCTGTGTCCTACAGACAAAGTCTCTAAACATAATGTTAGTGCCAGGACTACTTTTCCAGAGGTGCCATCTGATCTCATGGGATCTGAGGTAGCTGGCTAACCACTAGTTCATAGTTAGGATTCTCTGCTATATAATCAGATCCTGGGAAGCATAACCTGCAAAATCTGCCTTCATTAGCAGGATGTTTTCTCCATGTAAAAAGTCATTGTAAAAGTTGTCAACATATTATTTTTATTTATTTTTTCACAATTAATTAAATTTTTATTTTTATTACAATTTATTCACTTTTTATTCCAGCTGTGGCTCCCTCTCTCATCCCCTCCTAATCCTATGTTCACTCCCTCATCTCCTCCCATTGTACACTGTTAGAGAGGTCCACCTACACTTCTTTTTGACCCTAGCCTACCAGTTTTAACAGGACTTGCTTCATCACCTTCCTCTGTGGCCTGGCAAGGCTGCAATCCTGAGGAAGAGGTGATCAGAGAGCCTGTGCATAATATCAGACTGTGAGTATCTGTTTGCAATTGCATTTGATGTAGAAAGAAGCATCTGTGGATGCAGTGAACATGGCACTGTTCTATCATTTGAGGGCAAGGAGCAACATATTTTGAAAAACACAGCCTGGGTTGTTTGACAATTCCTATAGGATGCCCTGGCCCAACAACTCAATTAGCTGCCATCTAATCCACCTAGTGGAGGACTGGTTTGGTCACAATAGATGCCTTATTGGAACTTAATCTCCTATAATTACAACACATCCTAATCATTGTATTGAATGAAAATCTTTGAGAATAACAATGTACTTTTAGCCTAGAAGTCCCTCCATCTTCTACTTCCTGGTGATTTGAATTGCAATGTCCCCTTGAAGCCCATCTATTTACATGTTGAGTGCCCCATGAGGAAATGTCTGTGTAGGGTTAGGAGGTATGTCCCTGATTTCATTCTCAGCCATTTTATTTTTGTATATAGGAGGCTTACTGATTTTTTTGAGTTAATTTTTTATCCAGCCACTGTGCTGAATGTGTTTATCAGCTGTAGGAGTTCCCTGGTAGAATTTTTGGTTTCACTCAGGTATACTATCATTTCATCAGCAAGCAGTGATACTTTGACTTCTTTTTTTTTTTTTTTCTGGTTTGTATTCCCTTGATCTCCTTCAATTGTCTTATTGCTCTAGCAAGAACTTCCAGAACTATGTTGTAAAGATATGGAGAGTGTGGTCAGCCTTGCCTTGTCCCTGATTTCAATGGTATTGCTTTAAGTTTGTGTCCGTTTAGCTTGATGTTGGCTGTAGGCTTGCTCTTAACCTCTGAGCCACATTTCCAGCCCTGTTCCCAATTTTCTTTAGCTCATATTCCTTAAATTTTTGGTGTCATAATAGCATTGTGATATAATAACTTTGTGATGTTATACTATTGTGAATTCATAATGCCATTGTGATGTCATATTCCCATTGTGATGTCATAATAGCAATGTGATGTCATAACAGTATTGTGATAGCATAATATCATATTCTATTGTGATATCATACCACAATTGTGTTGTAATTGCATTGTGCTATCATAATGGCATTGGGATGTCATTATAAATTTTGATGTCATAATGACATTGTGATATCATTATAGCATTTTGATGATATTATAACATTATGACATCAAAATAGGATTGTAATGTCATGATAGCATTGTGATGTCATATCATTATGATGTCACTAAAGCATTGTAATGTCAAACTAGCATTGTGAGTCATAACACTATTGTGATAGCATACCATTGTGACATCAAAATTCCGTTATGAAGTTATACCACTATCATATCTTAATAGAATTGTATTGTAATAAAAGCATTAGGATGTCATGATGAAATTTGATGTCATGATGCCATTGTGATTTCATAATAGCAATGTGATGTCCTAATATCATTGTGAAGTCATACTAGCATTTTTATGTCATAATTCCATTGTGATGTTATACTACAATCAAGTTGTGATACCATTGTGATATCATAATAGCATTTTGTTGTCATAGTAGAATTATCAGGTCATAATAGCATTGTGATTTCTTATATTTTTGAAATCATAATATCATTGAAATTTGATAATAGCATTGTAATGTCATAACACCATTGTGATGTCACAACGCTATTTTGATATCAGATCATTGTTTTGTCATAAAAGCATTTAGATATCATACCATTGGATGTCATAATAGCATTATGATGTCCAAATCACATTGTGATCATCATAGCATTGTGATGTCATACCACAATCATGTCGTAATAGCTTTGTGATGATCTGAGAGCATTGGGATGTATTGTTGAATTTTGATATCATGATGCCATTGTGATGTCCTTATAGCATTGTGATTTCCTATATGACTGTAAAGTCTTACTGTTGTGAAGTCATAATAGCATTTTTATGACATAATCCATTGTGATGTAATACCACAATCATGTCATAATATTGTCATGTCATAATATCATTCTGATGTAATATTAACATTATGAAGTCATACTACCATTGTCATGTCATAAGAGCACTGTGAAGTTGTAACACCATTGTGATAGCATAAGAGCATTGTGATGTCATCATAGCATTAGGATGTCCTAATATCATTGTAAAGTCATACTATTGTAAAGCGATGATATCATTGTGAAGTCATACATGTCATCGTAACATTGTGAACTAATAACACCATTGTGATGTCATAACACCATTATGTTGTCATAATACCATTTTATTTTTTTTCATCAATTACACTTTATTCATTCTGCATCCCCCATAAGCCCCTCCCTCCTCCCCTCCCAGTCCCACCCTCCCTCCTCCCTCTGCTTGCATACCACTCCCCAAGTCCACTAATAGGGGAGGTTCTCCTCTCCTTTCTGATCTTATTCTGTCAGTTCACATCAAAAGTGGCTGCATTGTACTCTACTATGGCCTGGTAAGGCTGCTCCCCCACAGAGAGAGGTGATCAAAGAGCAGGCCAATCAGATTATGTCAGAGGCAGTCCCTCTTCAAATTACTATGTAACCCAATTGGACTCTGAACTGCCCTGGGCTACTTCTGTGCAGAGGTTCTGGGATATCTCCATGAATAGTCCTTGGTTGGAGTATGAGTCTCTGGGAAGTTCCCTGTGTTCAAATTTTCTTGTTCTGTTGCTCTCCTTGTGGAGACCCTGTCCTCTCCAGCTCTTACTAGTTCCCAGTTCTTACCTAAAATTCCGTTCACCTGCCCAACAGTTGCCCATCAGGCTCAGCATCTGCTTTGATAGTCTGAAGGGCAGAGGCTTTCAGAGGCTCTCTGTGGTAGGTTCCTAGGTTGTTTCCTGTTTTCTTCTTCTTCTGATGTCCATCCTCTTTGCCTTTCCGGATGGGGATTAGACATTTTAGTTAGGGTCCTCTCTCTTGCTTAGTTTCTTTAGATGCACAGATTTTAGTGGGTTTGTCCTATGTTGTATGTCTATATGAGTGAGTATATACAATGTGTGTCTTTTTGGTCTGGGACAACTCACTCAGGATGATCCTTTCCAGCTCCCACCATTTACCTGCAAATTTCATGATTTTCTTATTTTTCATTGCTGAGTAATATTCCATTGTGTAGATGTACCACAATTTCTGCATCCATTCTTCAGTTGAGGGGCATCTGGGTTGTTTCCAGATTCTGGCTATTACAAATGAAGCTGCTACAAACATGGTTGAGAAAATGTCCTTTTTGTGTACTTGAGCCTCTTTTGGATATATGCCCAGTAGTGGTATGGCTGGATCTTGAGGAAGCGCTATTCCTAGTTGTCTGAGAAAGCGCCAGATTGATTTCCAGAGTGGTTGTACAAGTTTACATTCCCACCAGCAGTGGAGAAGGGTTCCCCTTTCTCCACAACCTCTCCAGCATGTGTTATCACTTGAGCTTTTGATCTTGGCCATTCTCATGGGTGTAAGGTGAAATCTCAGCGTTGTTTGATTTGCATTTCCCTAATGGCTAGTGAGGTTGAGCATTTTTTTAAGTGCTTCTCTGCCATTCAGTAGTCCTCTACAGAGAATTCTCTGTTTAGCTCTGTTCCCCATTTTTTAAATGGATTACTTGGTTTGCTGCTTTTCAGCTTCTTTAGTTCTTTATATATACTGGATATGAGTCCTCTGTCAGATAAAGGGTTGGTGAAGATTCTTTCCCAATCTCTAGGTGGTCGCTTTGTTTTGATGATGATGTCCTTTGCTTTACAGAAGCTTTTCAGTTTCATGAGATCCCATTTATTGACTGTTGCTCTTAGAGCCTGTGCTGTTGGTGTTCTGTTCAGGAAGTTTTCCCTGTACCAGTGAGTTCTAGGGTATTTCCCACTTTTTTTTTCAAGCCGATTTAATGTGTCTGGTTTTATGTTGAGGTCTTTGATCCACTTGGACTTCAGTTTTGTACAGGGTGAGAAGTATGGATCTACTTTCATTTTTCTACATGTAGACATCCAGTTAGACCAGCACCATTTGTTGAAGATACTATCTTTTTTTCCATTGAATGGTTTTGGCGTCTTTGTCAAAGATCAGGTGTCCATAAGTGTGTGGGTTTATTTCTGGGTCCTCTATTCGGTTCCATTGATCCACCATTCTGTTTCTATGCCAGTACCATGCAGTTTTTAAAACTGTTGCTCTATAGTACAACTTAAGATCAGGGATGGAGATACCTCCAGAAGATCTTTTATTATAGAGGACTGTTTTAGCAATTCTGGGTTTCTTGTTATTCCATATGAAGTTGAGAATTTTTCTTTCCAGGTCTGTAAAGAATTGTGTTGGTAATTTGATGGGCATTACATTGAATCGGTAGATTGCTTTTGGTAAGATGGCCATTTTTACTATGTTATTCTTGCCAAGCCAGGAGCATGGGAGATCATTCCATCTTCTCATATCTTCTTCTAATTCTTTCTTCAGAGATTTGAAATTTTTTTCATACAAGTCTTTGACTTCCTTGGTTATGGTTACTCTGAGGTACCTTATGTCATTTGTGGCTATTGTGAAGGGTGTTGTTTCCCTAATTTCTTTCTCAGCTCTTTTGTCTTTTGTATACAGGAGGGCTACTGATTTTTTTGAGTTAATTTTGTATCTGGCCACTTTGCTGAAAGTGGTAGAGTTTTTGGGGTCACTCACGCATACTATCATATCATCTGTAAATAGTGATAATTTGACTTCTTCCTTTCCAATTTGTATCCCCTTGATCTCCTTCAACTGTCTTATTGCTCTAGCAAGGACTTCCAGCACTATGTTGAAGAGATATGGTGAGAGTGGGCAGCCTTGTCTTGTCCCTGATTTCAGTGGGATTGCTTTAAGTTTCTCTCCGTTCAGTTTGATGTTGGCTATAGGCTTGCTGTAGATCACCTTTACTACGTTTAGATATGTGCCTTGTATCCCTGATCTCTCCAATACTTTGAACATGAATGGATGTTGGATTTTGTCAAAGGCCTTTTCAGCATCTAGGGAGATTATCATGTGGTTTTTTTCTTTCAGTTTGTTAATATGGTTGATCACATTGGAGGATTTCCGTATATTGAACCACCCCTGCATACCTGGGATGAGGCCTACTTGGTCATAGTGGATAATATCTTTGATGTCTTCTTGGATTCGGTTTGCAAGTATTTTATTAAGTATTTTTGCATCATTGTTTATAAGGGAGATTGGCCGGAAATTCTCTTTCTTTGTTGAGTCTTTGTGAGGTTTAGGTACCAAGGTGACTGTGGCTTCCTAGAATGAATTTGGTTATATTCCTTCTGTTTATATTTTGTGGAATAGTTTGAAGAGAATTGGTGTTAGCTCTTCTTTGAAGGTCTGGTAGAATTCTGCGCTGAAGCCATCTGGTCCTGGGCTGTTTTTGGATGGGAGACTTTTGATGACCGCTTCTATTTCTTTGGAGGATATAGGACTATTTAGTTGATTTTCCTGGTCTTGGTTCAGCTTTGGTAAGTCAAATCTACCAAGAAAATTGTCCATTTCATTTAAATTTTCAAATTTTGTGGCATATAGACTTTTGAAGTAAGTCCTAATGATTGTTTGGATTTCCACAGTGTCTGTAGTTATATCCCCTTTTCATTTCTGATTTTGTTGATTTGGGTAGTGTCTCTCTGCCTTTTAGTTAGCTTGGCTAAGGGTTTGTTGATCTTGTTGACTTTCTCAAAGAAACAGCTCTTCATTTCCCTGATTCTTTGAATTGTTTTATTTGTTTCCAATTGATTGATTTCAACCCTGAGTTTGATTATTTCCAGCCGTCTACTCCTTCTTGGTGTGTCTGCTTCTTCTTTTTCTAGGGTTTTTAAGTGAGCCATTAGGGTGCTTGAATGAGCTGTCTCGAATTTCTTCTTGAAGGCACTTAGTGCTTTGAACTTTCCTCTTAGCACTGCTTTCATTGTGTCCCACAAATTCGGGTATGTTGTGTCTTCATTTTCATTGATTTCTAGAAAGACTTTAATTTCTTTCTTTATTTCTTCCCTGACCCAGCTGTCATTTAGTAACAAGTTGTTCAGTTTCCATGTGTGTGTAGGCTTTTTGTTATTTCTGTTATTGTTGAGGTCCAGCTTTATTCCATGGTGATCAGACAAGACACATGGGATTATTTCAATCTTCTTGTATCTGTTGAGGCTTGCTTTGTGACCCACTATATGGTCTATTTTGGAGAAGGTTCCATGAGGTGCTGAGAAGAAGGTAAATTCTTTTGTGTTTGGGTGTAAAGTTCTGTAAATTTCTGTTAGGTCCATTTGAATCATGACCTCTGTCAGAGACATTGTTTCTTTGTTTAATTTCTGTTTTGTTGACCTGTCCTTTGTTGAGAGTGGGGTGGTGAAGTCTCCCACTATTAATGTGTGGGCATCTATACGTGCTTTAAATTTTATCAATGTTTCTTTCACAAATGTGGGTGCACTTGTATTTGGGGCATAGATGTTCAGGATTGTGAACATCTTCCTGGTGGAATTTTCCCTTGATGAATATGAAGTGTCCTTTCCCATCTCTTTTGATTAATTTTGGTTGAAAGTCTATTTTGTCAGATATTAGAATGGCTACTCCTGCTTGCTTCTTGGGTCCATTTGCTTGGAAAGTCGTCTTCCTACCCTTTACCCTCAGGTAATGTCTATCTTTGTGTCTTAGGTGTGTTTCTTGTATGCAACAGATTGCTGGATTTTGTTTACGTATCCATTCTGTTAATCTGTGTCTTTTTATTGGAGAGTTGAGTCCATTGATGTTGAGAGAGATTAATGACCAATGGCTGTTAGATCTCTTGATTTTGATGTTGGCTGTGGTCATCAAGTTGTGTGCTTGATTGCTTTTTGTTTTACTGAAGTGAGGTTATTTATTTCCTGTGTTTTCTTGAATGTAGCTAGCTTTCTTGGGTTGTATTTTCCCTTCCAGTGTCTTCCGTAATGCTGGATTTGTTTGTAGGTATTGTTGAAATTTGTTTTTGTCATTGAATATCTTGTTTTCTCCATCTATGAGGACTGAGAGTTTTGCGGGGTATAGTAGCCTGGGCTGACATCTGTGTTCTCTTAGGGTCTGCATGATATCCGTCCAGGCCCTTCTGGCTTTCATAGTCTCTGTTGAAAAGTCAGGTGTGATTCTAATGGGTTTGCCATTATATGTTACTTGGCCTTTTTCCCTTGCACCTTTTAGTATTTTTTCTTTGTTCTGTATACTTACTGTTTTGAATATTATGTGGCGGGAGGAGTTTCTTTTCTGGTCAAATTTGTTGGGTGTTCTGTAGGCCTCATGTATTCTAATTGGCCTCTCCTTTAGCTTGGGGAAATTTTCTTCAATGATTTTGTTGAAAATATTTTCTGGGCCTTGGAGAAGGGAGTCTTCTTTTCCTCTCTACCTATTATTCTTAGGTTTTTTTCTTTTCATATTGTCTTGCATTTCTTGGATAGTCTGTGTCAGGAATTTTTCGGATTTTACATTTTCTTTGACATATACATCTATTTCTTCCATTGTATCTTCTACACCTGAGATTCTTTCTTCCATCTCTTGTAGTCTGTTGGTTATGCTTACCTCTGTAGTTCCTGTTTTCGTCCCTAGATTCTTCCTTTCCATTATTTCTTCCATTTGTGTTTTCTTTAATTTTTCCAATTCTATCTTCAGGTCTTGAGTTGTTTTGTTTACTTCCTTCCTGTCTGATTGTACTTTCCTGTTTTTCTTTTAGTTCCTTCAACTCTGTTTCTATCATTTCATTCAGTGTTTTAAGCATTTCCTTTCTAAAGGCCATAAACTGTTTGACTGCAGCTTCCTCTATTTCTTTACAGATGGCAATATTCTGTTTGAGTTTATCTTCCTCTATGTCTTACGAATCTTATTTGTTTCCTCTGTTATCATCTTCATGAGCATAGTTGTTAGGTCCTCTTCTTGGATTTCAGTTTTGGTGGGGTATCCAGGGCTACTTGCCCCTGGGTAACTGGGTTCTAGAGATGCCATATTGCTCTGTCTTTTGTTGCTTGAGCTTTTACACTGGCCTCTACCCATTGTGTTATCTTAGGTGTTTGGGGTTATTTTCTGGTTGTTCCTGGGGATCCTGTGGTGGAGAGAATCCCCTTTGCAGAAAGCTGGTTTTTTCTGAAGGATGTCTTCTCAGCTTTTTGGGTATAGTCCGTGGATGGCTGGTGTTTTTTCAGGAGTTGCTGCTGCTCACCTCATGGATAGAGACCTGAGTGGTAACTGTGGTCTTTGTTAGTCGAGAGGGTTCTCCTCTCACCCAGTGAAGTCCTGAGGGCAGCTGCCGTTTCTGGGTTTCTTGCTGTAAATTTAATGATCAGCTGCTGTGACCCAGTTCGACATCAGGCACGCCTCAACTGTTTGTGCCTGTGTCTGGAGCACAGCTGAGTGCTGGCGCCTCGGCCCCACTAGACTGCTAGAGTTTTTCTAGGGAAGGATTGGGTGATTTAGATCAGTACAGTTTCCTTCCTTCCCCGTGGATTCTCTGGAGACATGGACTCCTAGTGTCTTTTTTTGCCCTTGTGCACACTGCTCAGTGTCTGCCTGCTGGCTGCCCGCAGAAGCTGCCTGTGTCTGGAGCACAGCTGTGTGATGGCAGCTCAGTCTCTGCCAGCTGTCTGGTGCGCAGAAACTGCCTGTGTCTGCCTTTGCGGCCTTTGGGAGCCTTGTGATATCATATCATTGTGATGTCCTAATACCATTGTGAATTCATACTGTTATGAAGTCATAATAGCATTGTGATGTTATAATAATATTGCAGTGTCATAATAGCTTTCCGATGTCATAATATCATTGTATTTCAAAATTACATTGGGATGTCAGACCATAATCATGTCATAGTAGTAATGTGATGTCATAATAGCATTGGGAAGTCATGAATAATTTTGATATGATGCCATGTGATGGCATGATGTCATTGTGATTTCATAGTAGCATTGGGATGTCATCAGAGCATTGTGAGGTAATAGCTTTGGGATTTCATCATAGCATTTTCATATCAAGTATCCATTCTGATGACATACCACATTCATGTTGTAATACCGTTGTGATGTAGCATGGTGATGTCAAAATACCATTGTAAAGTCATAATACCATAGTGATGTAATAGTAGTATTGTAATGTCATAATAGTATGATGAAGTCATAACACTGTTGTCATAATAGCATTGCGATATCTTCATAGCATTGACATGTTCTAAAACCATTGTAAAGTCTAAAACCTTTGAGAAGTCGTAATATCATATCAAAAAATGTTGTCATAGCATTGTGATGTCATAATGGCATTGTGATATCATATAATTGTGAATTTGTTATACCATTGAGATATCATAATAGCATAGTGAAGTCATAATAACATTGTGATATCAACACTATTGTGATTAATATATCATTGTGATGTCAAATAGCATATAGATATCATAGATTTGTGATGTCATAATTTATTATTGAGGTCAAAATAGCATTGTGATATCATTATAAAATTAGGATATATATGTTATAGCATTATGATGTCATAATTATTGAGGTCATAATAGCATTGTGATATAATCATAGAAATGAGATGTTCTAATATTGTAAATTCATACAGCTGTGAAGTCATAATAGCACTGTAATGTCATAATTCCATTGTGATATCATAACACAATTATGTCATATACAATTGTGACATCATATCATTGTGATGTCATAATAGATTGAGATATGATAGTAGCATTGTGAAATCGTAATAGAATTCTGATGTCATATTACCATTGTGATATCATTACAGAATTGAGATGTCATACCATTGCCATATCATAATAGTTTTGTAATTTCATAATAGAATTGTGAAGTCATAACACAATTGTGACATCATAATAGTATTGTGATGCCTTATTACCATTTTGCATTCATAGAGCATTGTGATGTCACAATAACATTGTGGTATCAAAGTTCCATTGTGTTGTCCTAACACAATCATGTGGTAATAACATTATAATATCATAATAGCATTATGATGTCATAATACCATTGTGAACTTACCCTATTGTGAAGTCATAATAGAATTGTGATGTTATAATAACATTGCTTTGTAATAATACCATTGGTATGTCATGACACCATTTTGATGTAATCATAGCATTGTGACATCTTAACAAGATTGTGATGACATACTTTTGTGTTGTCATTATAAGCATTCTGATGTCACATTAGCATTGTTATTTCAGAATAGCATTGGAATGTCATGATGAATATTGATGTCATGGTGTCTTTATGATGTGATAACAGCATTGTGATGTCATAATACCATTTTGAGGTCATGATTGTATTGTGAAGTCCCAAAACCATCAGAATGTCATCATACCATTGTGAAATTATACACCACTGTGATGTCATATGATTGTGTTTTCATAATATCATTTCGATGTCATCCCATTGTGATGTTATGATAGCTTTGTGATATCATAATAGAATTGTGATGTCATAATACCTTTGGGGTGTCATAATACCATGTTGAGATCATAATTCATTTTGAGGTCATAGTAGCCTTGTGAGGTCATAATAACATAATGTCATAATAGTTTTGTGATGTCATACCACAATTATTTTATAATATCATTGTGATGTCATAATATCATTGTGATATCATAATAACATTGTGAAATCATATGGGATACAATGAAAGCATTCCTAAGAGGAAAGTTCATAGCACTAAAGTGCCTTCAAGGAGTAATTCAAAACATCTCATGCAAGCAAATTAATGGCTCATTTAAAAGCGTTAGGAAAAAAAAAAGAAGCAGACATACCAAAGAGGAGTAGATGGCTGGAAATAATCAAACTCAGGACTGAAATCAATAAAGTATAAACAAATAAAACAATTCAAAGAGTCAATGAAACCAAGACCTGGTTCTTTGAGAAAATTAACAAGGTAGACAAATCCTTTGCCAAACTAAATAAAAGGCAGAGAGATACCATCAAAATCAACAAAATCAGCAATGAAAAGGGGACATAACTACAGACACTGAGGAAATCCAAACAATCATTAGGACTTACTTCAAAAGTCTATATGCCACAAAATTTGAAAATCTAAAAGAAAAGGTCATTTTTCTTGTTCAATTCCACTTACCAAAGCTGAATCAATACCAGGTAAATCAATTAAAGAGTCCTATATCCCCTAAGGAAACAGAAGTGGTCATCAAAAGTCTCCCATCCAAAAAAAGGCCAGGGCCAAATGGTTTCAGTACAGAATTTCACGTATTTTAATAACCACAGCATCTGTGACTTGAAATTTTCCAAAGGATGCCCTGGCCCAACATCTCAATTAACTGCCAACCAATCCCCCTAGTGGAAGACTGTTTTGATCACAATAGATGACCTATTTGAATTTTATCCCCCACGATTAGAATACATGCTAATAAGTGAATATATATGATATTTGTCTTTCTGCATTTTAGTTATTTTACCTAGGATGATTTCTCCTGGTTATCAATTTGCCTGAAAATACCATGATGTCATTTTTTTCACAGAATAATACTCCATTATGGATTAATCCAAATTTTCCCCAAAGTAGATTGTCAGTTCTGTTCTTTTGTCCTTGGAAGTTGCTGGGACTTTAATTATTGTATTGAATGACAAATATTCAGGATAACTATGTTCTTTTACTCTAGAAGTACCTCCATTTTCTTCCACTTCCTGGTGATTTGAAATACAATGTAAACTTGAAGCTCATCTATTTAAGAGTGGAGTCCCCAGAGAAGAAATGTCTTGTTATGTCCTTGTTAGATAATATAATTCCTTTTGGAGTTATATTATATAGTAGGTGTGCTTTGATATGACAATAAAACTGATCAGACCTAATAGTCTCTTGGTCTCTTTCACTTTATATCTTTGATTCTGTTGGTCTTGGTCTATTTCTGAATCTGTCTCTCTATCTCTTTCTCTCTTTGTTTCTGTCTCCCTGTTTTTGCCTGCCACTTTTAGTTTCAGTATGAAAAGCTTTCAGTTCTGCTGAAGGACTACTACAAAATGAATGCTTGCTGACTTGACATCCTAGATGGCCTCTGTAAACATATAAGTAAGGTGCCAATTAAATGCTTTTTCTTCAAAAATTTGCCTTGGTCAGGGATGGTTTTCCCTATAAGTAATTCACTGACTGAGGACATATCTTTGAATTTAACAAATAATAATGGAATCTGTGATAATGTGAAACCCACAAGTCACGCCATATGGCTTTTTTAATGACCACTTTAAAAAATATGGGACACTTTTCCTTAACTAAGTCTTCAACAAAGGAACAGTCATTTATAGGTTGTCTGCTTTCATCTAGCCAGACTGAGTTATGTAGGGTTGCTCAGCCTTTTTGTCAAGCACATTCTTTACTTGGCCCACTTAAAGTCTGGCTCTTAAAACTCTTACTGGCTTTCACCTGTTGCATGACATCATTCTCCCTCTCAGCCAATGAGCACCTGAGACAATCTTGAGGATTCCATGGACTTGAATAAACAAACTTTCCTCATTTTCCAGTATCTCTGGACCTGTACACATGTGACTCTTTCTTGTGGAACCCAAATAAGCCTTTATCTCATTTCTTTACTGAGATCCCACACATTTACTCTTGTGTATCTCTGTGACAATGACAGGTAGGAAATGAAACTTTAATGTTTATTGAATTGGATAGCTTCCTAAATGGGGAAGCTTCAAAGTGATGTTGGATTAAGGGGAATGTACCAAATGATAAGGTGGAATCCTAGTGTGATCTTGGATCTGAAATTTCCTAGGTTGTGACTTTGAACTGAGCAGTTACTTAGGAAATCACTAAATGGAACATCACATTTTTATTGGTATAATAGGACCTCAGGGTTCAGGGTTCCCTGGGGTATTGAGTCTTTAAGAGCATGGAAAAGAGAAGGAAACCAGACAATTCCTGGCACTGGATTGGCTGAAAGAGAGAAAGATCAATGTACATAAAAGGAGAACTGAGGGGCAATAGCCTCTTTGACAGATGATGTTATTCCACACTAGTGTTGGCAACCCTCTATGAGCAGGGTTGCCTTGGCTGACTTGACTGGATTGTCAGGTGTGTTGTACACAGTGGTCAGTGAGTAATCCTCCTGGTCCTGGGTTTTAAAGTTAAAACTGAGTCCTCAGGACAGTGAAACATGTCATGTTGTGTTGTATGCCTAGGACACAAGAGTAGCTGTATTTCCTGCTGTGGTTCTCCAGATAAACCCTCTGCATGTAGTGTTAGTGCAAGGACTGATAATTTAGAGGTGCCACCTGAGCTCATGAAGTCTGAGGCCACTGGGTTAACACTAGTTCATGGATTGGGTACTCTCCTACATAATGAATTCCTGGAAAGCATGCCTTACAAGTCAAACTCTGCCCTCCTTAATGGGAATGTTTTCTCCATGTTAAAAGTCATTGTAAAAGTTGTCAATATACTATTTTTATGGATTATGTGATAATTTCACATAATATACATTACCATTCTTTTCCATTGCTTCCAGGTCCAAAATCCTTCCCATGTGTCATACTAAAAAGTTTTTTTTTTCTTTAAATTACTTCACTTCAAGTAAGTATTGTTCATCTACTCACTGGAACATGATCAGAGTCTCAGTGCCAAGTCCCTTAAAGAAAACTGAGTTCATCCTTGCTGCACCCTTTTACCATCCCCAAAAAAGAAGCCATCAATCCTGAAGAGCTCTATACTTCATCACCTTGATCACAGTTTTTATTATGTAAAATTAATTTATTGCGATTTGTTCACTTTGTATCTCCTCTGCTGCCCCCTCCCTCATCTCCTCCCAGGCTCCCTTTCCTATAGCTATGCCTTTTCTCCAGTTCCCTGATAGCCGAGGTTCTTCTCCCTCTTCTAGCTGACCCTAGCTTATCAGGTTTCATCAAAGCTTGCTCCATTGTCTTACTCGGCAGTCTGATTCTCAGGGCATTGTTCTCCTTGTGTCCTCAATTCCCTCTATTTCTGACAATCTTCATGGGTTTCTGTATGCAATCACATTTAATGCAGAAGAAAGCATCTCTATGTAAACAAGAATATCACACTGATCTATCAGTTGATGGCAGAGAGCAACATATATTAATAACAACAGCCCGGTAGGATGCCCTGGCCCAACAAATCAATTAGCTGCCACCCAATCCCCCTAGTGGAAGACTGGTTTGGTCACAATAGATGGCCTATTGGAACCTTATCCCCTACTATTAGGAGACCTCCTAATTAGTGACTACATACCATGTTTGTCTTTCTGCATTTTAGTTACCCAGGTTGATTGTGCCTGGTTCCATCAATTTGCCTGAAAATATCATGATGTCATTTTCTTACCTGAAAGAAATCAATAATTTAATTTAATATTTAAATTAATAATTTAAAGCTCCTTAATGGAGATATTTCACATTTTCCCCAAAAGAGATTGTCAGTCCAGTTCTTTTGTCCTTGGAAGTTGCTGGGACTTTATCCCTAGTATTGAATGAGAAACTATCAATACAACTATGTTCTTTTAACCTAAAAGTCCCTCCATCTTCTTCTATTCCTGGTTATTTTAATTGCAATGGCACTTTTAAGCTCAGCTATTTATAGGTGGATTCTCCAGTAAAGAAAATTCTGGGAAAGGTTAGGACTTATGGCCTTGTTTGATAATGTAATTCCTATTGTAATTTTATTATATAAGGGTTTGCTGTGAGTTTGATATGCCAATGAAAGTGAGCACAAAGAATGGAGAGATAGAGATCTCTCAGTCTCTGCCACTTTATATCTTGGTTTCTGTCGATCTCTGTCTCTCTATTTCTAAGTTTTTCTCTCTAGCTCTTTCTCTGTCTCCCTTTCTCTGCCTGCAGCTTGTGGTTCAATATGAAAAGCTCTCAGTTATGCAGAAGGACAACAACAAGATGACTGCTTATTGACGTGACATTGTTGATGGTCTTTTTAACCATATATGCAAGGTTCCAATTAAATGATTTTTTATCAAAATGTTGACTTGATCAGGGAGTACTTTTCCAGTAAGGAATTCACTTACTGAGGACATATCTGTGCATTTAACAAATAATAATATTATCTGTAATAATTTGAAACTAACATGTCAAAGACAAGTAACTTTATTAATGACCACTTTAAAGAAATCTGTCACACTTTTCCTGAACTAAGAGTCCTAGACACAGGAACAATCATCTCTCTGACCTAAGCTTTCAGCTTCCCAGATTGAGCCATGTATGACTGCTCATCCTTTCTAATAAACACACTGTTGACTTGGCCTCATTAATAACTGGCTCCTGAAACTCTAACAGGCTTTCACCTATTTTTTGACAACATTCTCCCTCTCAGCCAATCTGTTCCTGAGAGAATCTTGAGATTTCCATGTAGATGAGTAAACAAACTTTCCTCAGTGTCCAATATCTCTGATCCTATGCCTAGTGATATGTGACATTTTCTTGTGAAACCCAACAAGCAATTATCTCATCCCTTTATCGAAATCCCACACCTTTACTCCTGTTTACCTCTGTGACAATGTCAGGTAAGAAATGAAACTTTAATGTTTATTTAATTAGACAGCTTCCTAAGTGGGAAGCTTTAAAGTGATATGGGATTAAGGGAAATGTACTGAATGACAAGGTGGTTTCTACTGTGTTCTTGAATCCAAAATATCCTTGGTTGTGACTTTGAACTGAGCAGTTACTCTCCTACTAAAGGTACCTTCACATTCTTATTGACATAATAGGCTGGCAGTGTCTAGGGTTTCCTGAGGTATTAAGTCTTTAAGAGCAGGAAAAGAGAAGCAAACCAGAAAATTCCTGGGAATTGTTAGCTAAAAAAAAAATATCGGTGTACACAAAAGTAAGACTAAGGGGCAATAAACTCTTTGACAGCTTGTGATGTTCCACACTATTGTTGCCAACCCTCTATGAGCAAAATTGACTCGCCTAAATTAGTTGGATTTGCAGCTCTGTCCTACTCTGTAGTCAGTAAGCAACCCTCTTGACCCAGGAGTTTGAAGTTAAAACTGGGTCTTCAGGACAGAAAAATGGGTCCATGTTGTATGTATAGGACAGAAGAGCAGCTGTGTTTCCTCCAGTAAACCTTCTAAACATAGTGTTAGTGCCATGATTGCTTGTTGAGAGGTGCCAGCTGAGTTCATGGGGTCTAAGGTAGCTGGGTAAACACTAGTTTAAGGCTAGGATTCTTTGCTACATAATGAGTTCCTGGAAAGCATGCCTTACAAAGCCAACTCTGCACTCCTTGAGAGGAATCTTTTCTCCATATTAAAAATTATTATAAAAGTTGTCAACATATTATTTTTTTGATTATATGGGAAATTCATATATACTACTTTTCCATTTCTCCCAGGTTCATATTCTTTCCCATGTGTCACAGTAAATTTTTTTCTTTAAAATGGATCAATTAAAGTATGTGTTTTTCATCTACTCATTGGAATATGATCAGAGTCTTAGTGCAATGTCCCTTAAAGAAACCTGAGTTCATCATTGCCACACCCTGGGACCACCCTGAAGAAGAAGCCATTAGTACAGAAGAGCTCTATACTTCATCCCCTTGACCAAAGTTTTTCTTATGTATTTATTTATTATAATTTTTTCACATTGTACTCCTTCTGTACCCCCTTCCTCTTCTCCTTCCAACCAACTTACCCTACTTTTTCTACTCCTAGGACCTTTCTAGAGTTCCCTGAGAAGTAAAGTCCTCCTCTCCCTTGTATCTGATGCTAGCTAATCAGGTGTCAACATGTCTGGTTATGTCATCTTTCTCTTAAGCCATATTAACAGGGCATTGTTCTCCTTGTGTCCTCAATTGCCTCTACGTGTGACACTCTTCCTGCCTCCTCTCCTGCATACTTCTCAGATCTCTGAGGGGAGGGAGAATTTGATAGGGAAATCCCATTCATTGCTGGGTGTTTTAATGTCTCTTTCTGCATAATATCGGACTGTGGGTGTCTGTATGCAATCTTATTTGATGCAGAAGGAATCATCTCTGTGGATACAAGACCATGGCACTGATCTAACATTTCAGGGCATAGAGCAACATATTTTAATAACAACAGCCTGGGTGGCCTGAAAATTTCCATAATATACCCTGGTACAACGACTCAATTCATTGCCACCCAATCCCCCTAGTTTAAGACTGGTTTTGTCACAATAGGTAGGCTATTGGAATTTTATCCAGCGCCATTAGGAGACCTCCTAGACAGTGAATACATAACATATTTCTCTTTCTACATTTATTTACTTCACCCAGGATGATTTTTCCTGGTTCTATCAATTTGCCTGAAAATATCATGACGTCATTTTCTTAGCAAAATAATACTTCCTTATGGAAATATTCCACATTTTCCCCAAAGGAGATTGTCAGTCCTGTTGTTTAGAACTTGGAAGTTGTTGGGACTTTAATCTTTGTATTGAATGACAAATTATTGATTTACTGTGTTCATTTAGCATAGATGTCCCTCCATCATCTTCTGCCTCATGGTGATTTCTATTTCAATGTTTCTCTGAATCTCAACTATTTACATGTTGACTCCCCAGTGAAGAAATCTGTGGCAAGGGTTAGGAATAATGGCTTTGTTAGATAATATAATTCCATTAGAGTTATAATATGGGATGGTGTCCTTTGAAGTTGATATAGCAATGAAAGTGACCAAACAGAATGGAGTCTCTGTCTCTGGGTCTCTGTCATTTTATATCTTTTTTTCTGTTGGTTTCGATCTCTCTATTTCTGAATCTTTCTATCTCTTTCTCTGTGTCTGTCTCTCTCCCTCTGCCTGCTGCTTATGGTTCATTATGAAAAGCTATTATTTCTGCTGAAGGACAACAACAAGATGACTGCTTGCTGACATGACATCATGGATGGTGTCTGTAAAGATATAAGCAAGGTTCCAATTAAATTGTTTTTGTTCAAAGAATTGCCTTGTTCAGGAAGAAATTTTAAAGTAAATAATTCACTGACTGAGGACATACATGTGCATTATCAAATACTAATGGAATCTGTGATAAGGTGAAACTTACAGGTCAAAGAAACATGAGTTTTTAATGACCACTTGAAAGACATATACTATAGTTTTCCAAAACTACGAGTTTGGACACAAGATCTTTCATCTCTGAGTTTTGTGCTTTCTTTTTTTTTTTTTCGTTTTAAAAGATTTTATTTTTTATTTATTATTATTTTTATTAATTACACTTTATTCATTTTGTATTCCCCAATGAGCCCCTTTCTCTTCCCTTCCTAATACCACGCTTCCTCCCCTTTCTGCATGCATGCTCCTCCCCACATCCACTGATAGGGGAGGTCCTCCACTCCTTCCTTCTGATCTTAGTCTATCAGATCACATCAGGAATGGCTGCATTGTCTTCTTCGGTGGCCTGGTAAGGCTGCTCCTCCCTCATGGGGAGGTGATCAAAGAGCAGGCCAATCAGTGTATGTCAGAAGCAGTCCCTCTTCCCATCACTATGTAAGCCACTTGGACACTAAACTGCCATGGGCTACATCAGTGCAGGGGTTCTAGGTTATCTCCATGAATAGTCCTTGGTTGAAGTATGAGCCTCTGGGAAGTTCCCTGTGTTCAAATTTTCTTGTTTTATTGCTTTCCTTGTGGAGTCCCTGTCCTCTCCAGCTCTTGCTGTTTCCCACTTCTTACATAAAATTCCATTCACTCTGCCCACCAGTTGGCGATCAGGCTCAGCATCTACTTTAATGGTCTGCAGGGCAGGGGCCCTCTGTTGAAGGTTCCTAGGTAGTTTCCTGTTTTCTTCTTCTGGCTTTCAGAGGCCCTCTGTAGCAGGTTCCAAGGTTGTTTCCTGTTTTCTTCTTCTTCTGATGTCCATACTCTTTCTTTTCAGGATGGGGATTGAGTATTTTAGTTAGGGTCCTCTCTTTTGCTTAGTTTGTTTAGATGTACCGATTTTAGTGGGGTTATCATATGTTGTATGTTTACATGAGTGAACATATATTGTGTGTGTCTTTTTGCTGCTGGGACAACTCACTCAGGATGATCCTTTCCAGTTCCCACCATTTACCTGCAAATTTCATGATTTCCTTATTTTTCATTGCTGAGTAACACTTCATTGAATAGATTTACCACAATTTCTGCATCCATTCTTCAGTTGAGGGGCATCTGGGTTGTTTCCAGATTCTGGCTATTACAAATAAAGCTGCTGCAAACATGGTTGAGCAAATGTCCTTTTTGTGTACTTGAGCCTCTTTTGAATATATGCCCAGTAGTGGTATGGCTGGATCTTGAGGAAGCGCTATTCCTAGTTGTCTGAGAAAGCGCCAGATTGATTTCCAGAGTGGTTGTACAAGTTTACATTCCCACCAGCAGTGGAGAAGGGTTCCCCTTTCTCCACAACCTCTCCAGCATGTGTTGTCACTTGAGTTTTTGATCTTGGCCATTCTCATGGGTGTAAGGTGAAATCTCAGGGTTGTTTTGATTTGCATTTCCCTAATGGCTAGTGAGGTTGAGCATTTCTTTAAGTGCTTCTCTGCCATTCGGTATTCCTCTACAGAGAATTCTCTGTTTAGCTCTGTTCCCCATTTTTTAAGTGGATTGCTTGGTTTGCTGCTTTTCAGCTTCTTTAGTTCTTTATATATAATAGATATGAGTCCTCTGTCAGATAAAGGGTTAGTGAAGATTCTTTCCTAATCTGTACGCAGTCGTTTTATTTTTATGACAGTATCCTTTGCTTTACAGAAGCTTTTCAGGTTCAGGAGGTCCTATTTATTGATTGTTTCTCTCAGAGCCTGTGCTGTTGGTGTTCTGTTCAGAAAGTTCTCTCCTGTACCAATGAGTTCTAGGGTATTCCCCACTTTTTTTTCTAGCCAATTTAATGTCTCTGGTTTTATGTTGAGGTCTTTGATCCACTTGAACTTCAGTTTTGTGCAGGGTGATAAGTATGGATCTATTTTCATTTTTCTACATGTAGACATCCAGTTAGACCATTTGTTGAAGATGCTACCTTTTTTCCATTGTATGGTTTTGGCATCTTTGTGAAAAATCAGGTGTCCATAAGTGTGTGTTTTTATTTCTGGGTCTTCTGTTCATTTCCATTGATCCACCATTCTGCGTCTATGCCAGTACCATGCAGTTTTATAACTGGTGTTCTATAGTATAGCTTGAGATCAGGGATGGAGATACCTCCAGAAGATCTTTTTTGTAGAGGATTATTTTAGCAATTCTGGGTTTCTTGTTATTCCATATGAAGTTGAGATTTTTTCTTTCCAGGTCTGTAAATAACTGTGTTGGCAATTTGATGGGCATTGCATTGAATCTGTAGATTGCTTTTGGTAAAATGGCCATTTTTACGATGTTAATCCTGCCAAGCCATGAGCATGGGAGATCTTTCCATCTTCTCATATCTTCTTTTAATTCTTTCTTCAGAGACTTGACATTTTTTTCATACAAGTCTTTGACTTCCTTGGTTAGGGTTACTCCGAGGTACCTTATGTCATTTGTGGCTATTGTGAAGGGTGTTGTTTCCTTAATTTCTTTCTCAGCCCTTTTGTCTTTTGTATACAGGAGGGCTACTGATTTTTTTGAGTTAATTTTGTATCTGCCCACTTTGCTGGAGGTGTTTATCAGCTGGAAGAGTTCCCTGGTAGAGTTTTTGGGGTCACTCATGTATACTATCATATCATCTGCAAATAGTGATAATTTGACTTCTTTTTTTTCCAATCTGTATCCCCTTGATCTCCTTCAACTGTCTTATTGCTCTAGCAAGGACTTCCAGCACTATGTTGAAGAGGTATGGAGAGAGTGGACAGCTTTGTCTTGTATCTGATTTTAGTGTAATTTCTTTAAGTTTCTCTCCATGTACTTTGATGTTGGCTATAGGCTTGCTGTATGTCACCTTTACTATGTTTAGACATGTGCTTGTATCCCTGATCTCTCCAATACTTTAAACATGAAAGAAGGTTGGATTTTGACAAATGTTTTTCAGCATCTAGGAAGATTATCATGTTTTTTTTTTTTCAGTTTGTTAATATGGTGGATTACATGGATGGATTTCCATATATTTAACCACCCCTGCATAACTGGGATGAAGCCTACTTGGTCATGGTGGATGATATCTTTGATGTATTCTTGTATTCAGTTTGCGAGTATTTTGTTGAGTATTTTTGCATCAATGTTCATAAGGGAGATTGGCCTGAAATTCTCTTTCTTTGTTGAGTCTTTGTGAGTTTTAGGTACCAAGGTGACTGTGGCTTCATAGAATGAGTTTGGTAATGTTCCTTCTGTTTCTATTTTGTGGAATAGTTTGAAGAGAATTGGTGTTAGCTCTTCTTTGAAGGTCTGGTAAAATTCTGCACTGAAGCCATCTGCTCCTGGATTTTTTTTGGATGGGAGACTTTTGATGACCGCTTCTATTTCTTTGGGGGATATAGGACTATTTAGTTGATTTACCTGGTCCTGATTCAGCTTTGTTAAGTCAAATTGATCCAGAAAATTGTCTGTTTCATTTAGATTTTCAAATTTTGCGGCATATATACTTTTGAAGTAAGTCCTAATGATTGTTTGGATTTCCTCAGTATCTGTAGTTATGTCCCCCTTTTCATTTTTGATTTTGTTGATTTGGGTAGTGTCTCTCTGCCTGTTAGTTAGCTTGGCTAAGGGTTTTTCCATCTTGTTGATTTTCTCAAAGAACCAGCTCTTGGTTTCATTGATTCTTTGAATTGTTTTATTTGTTTCCAATTGATTGATTTCAGCCCTGAGTGTGATTATTCCCAGCTGTCTACTCCTTCTTGGTGTGTCTGTTTCTTGTTTTTCTAGGGTTTTTAAGTGAGCCATTAAGGTGCTTGAATGAGCTGTCTCGAATATCTTCTTGAAGGCACTTAGTGCTATGAACTTTCCTCTTAGCACTGCTTTCATTGTGTCCCACAAGTTTGGGTATGTTGTGTCTTCATTTTCATTGAGTTCTAGAAAGACTTTAATTTCTTTCTTTATTTCTTCTCTGATCTAGCTGTCATTTAGTAACAAGTTGTTCAGTTTCCATGTGTGTGTAGCCTTTTTGTTATTTCTGTTATTGTTGAGGTCCAGCTTTATTCCATGGTGATCAGACAAGATACAAGGGATTATTTCAGTCTTCTTGTATCCATTGAGGCTTGCTTTGTGACCAACTATATGCTCTATTTTGGAGAAGGTTGCATGAGGTACTGAGAAGAAGGTAATTTCTTTTTTTTTTTTTTGTATTTGGGTGTAAAGTTCTGTGAATATCTGTTAGGTCCATTTGATTCATTACCTCTGGCAGAGACATTGATTCTTTTTTTAATTTCTGTTTTGTTTACCGGTCCTTTGTTGAGAGTGGGCTGTTGAAGTCTCTCATTATTAATGTGTGGGGATCTATATGTGGTTTAAATTTTATCAATGTTTCTTTTACAAATGTGGGTGCTCTTGTATTTGGGGCATAGATGTTGTGATGTCTTCCTGGTGGAATTTTCCTTTGATGAGTATGAAGTGTCCTTCCCCTCTCTGTTTATTAACTTTGGTTGAAAGTCTATTTTATCAGATATTAGAATGGGTACTTCTGCTTGCTTTTTGGGTCCATTTGCTTGGAAAGTAATCTTACAACCCTTTACCCTCAGGTAATATCTATCTTTGTGCCTTAGGTGTGTTTCTTGTATGCAACAGATTGCTGGGTTTTGTTTATGTATCCATTCTGTTAATCTGTGTCTTTTTATTAGGGAGTTGAGTCCATTGATGTTGAGAGAAATTAATGACTGGTGGCTGTTGGATCCCTTGATTTTTATGTTGGCTCTGGTCATCAGCTTTTATGCTTGGTTGCATTTTGGTTTACTGTAGTAAGGTTAATTATTTCCTGTGTTTTCTTGAAAGAAGCTAATTTTCGGGGGTTGTAGTTTCCCTTCCAGTGTCTTCTGTAATGCTGGATTTGTGTGTAGGTATTGTTGAAATTTGTTTTTGTCATTGAATATCTTGTTTTCTCTGTCTATGAGGACTGATAGCTTTGCAGGGTATAGTAGCCTGGGCTGACATCTGTGTTCTCTTAGGGTCTTCATGATATCCGTCCAGGCCCTTCTAGCTTTCATAGTCTCTGTTGAAAAGTCAGGTGTGATTCTAATGGGTTTGCCATTATATATTTATTGGCCTTTTTCCCTTGCTTCTTTTAGTATTTTTTCTTTGTTCTGTATACTTACTGTTTTGATTATTATGTGGCAGGAGGATTTTCTTTTCTGGTCAAGTTTGTTGGGTGTTCTGTAGGCCTCTTGTATTCTAATTGGCTTCTCCTTTAACTTGGGGAAATTCTCTTCAATGATTTTGTTGAAAATATTTTCTGAGCCTTGGAGAAGGGAGTCTTCTTTTTCCTTTATACCTATTATTCTTAGGTTTTGTCTTTTCATATTGTCTTGGATGGTCTGTGTCAGGAATTTTTCGGATTTAACATTTTCTTTGACAGATATATCAATTTCTTCCATTGTATGTTCTTCACCTGAGATTCTTCCTTCAATCACTTGTAGTCTGTTGGTTATGCTTACCTCTGTAGTTCCTGTTTTCTTCCCTAAATTCTTCCTCTCCATTCTTTCCTCCATTTGTGTTTTCTTTAATTTTTTCAATTCTATCTTTAGGTCTTGAGTTGTTTTGTTTACTTCCTTCACCTGTCTGATTGTACTTTCCTGTTATTCATTTAGTTCCTTCAACTCTGTTTCTATCATTTCATTCAGTGCTTTAAGCATTTCCTTTCTAAAGGCCATAAACTGTTTGGCTGCAGCTTCCTCTATTTCTTTACGGATGGCAATATTCTGTTTGAGTTTATCTTCCAGTATGTCTTTACATATCTTATTTGTTTCCTCTGTTATCATCTTCTTGAGCATAGTTGTTAGGTCATCTTCTTGGATTTCAGTTATGCTGGGGTGTCCAGGGCTACTTGCCCCTGGGTAACTAGGTCCTGGAGATGCCATATTGCTCTGTCTTTTTTTGCTTGAGCTTTTATGCTGGCCTCTACCCATTGTGCTATCTTAGGTGTTTGGGGTTATTTTCTGGTGGTTCCTGGGAATTCTGTGGTGGAGAGAATCCCCTTTGCAGAAAGCTGGTTTTTCCTGAAGGATGTCTTCTCAGCTTTTTGGGTATAGTCCATGGATGGCTGGTGTTTTTTCAGGAGTTGCTGCTGCTCACCTCATGGATAGAGACCTGAGTGGTAACTGTGTTTTTTGTTAGTCGAGAGGGTTCTCTTGTAACCCAGGGTAGTCCCCAAGACAGCTGCCGTGTTTCTGGGTTTCTTGCTGTAAATTTAATGATCAGCTGCTGTGACCCAGTTCGACATCAGGCATGCCTCAACTGTTTGTGCCTGTGTCTGGAGCACAGCTGAGTGATGGCAGCTCAGCCCTGCCAGTCTGCTAGACTTTTTCCAGGGAAGGATTGGGTGATTTAATTCAGTGTAGTTTCCTTCCTCCCCTGTGAATTCTCTGGAGACGGGACTCCCAGTCTCTTTTTTTTTTTTTTTCCCTGGTGTGCACTGCTCAGTCTCAGCCAGCTGTCTGGCATGCAGAAAATGCCTGTGTCTGCCTTTCCGGCCTTTGTGAGCCTGGGTGTCTGCCTAAACTGGGTAATTTTCTCGAGACCTTTTCGCGGTGGGGGTTTCAGCTGAATGCTCTGAGATCAGACCAACCGTTTCCCTCCCTGTGTGTTTGCACTGGACAGTAAAACTCATTCGCTGTGGTGCTCACAGTTCTATCTCAGGGAGTGAATCAGGCGCGTAGCCAGAGCTCTGTGCTGGAGCGTGGGTCCCTGGCTCTGGCTCTGGGCTGGCTCCTGGGGCACCTGTGGAACCCGAGTCTTTTCCAGGGGATGTCTGGGTGACCTAAGTTCAGTCCCAATAGTTTCCTGTACCGGGGGGTTATCTCTCCACTGAAAATTCCAGTCTCTGATACTGTGGTATGCACTGTTCAGTCTGGAACCATGACCAATGACACTGGCTTGTGGCTCTGGGCTGGGGCTGGGGCTGGGGCTGGTGGCAGGCAACCAAGAGTCTGGCAGAACCGGGATCTCTTCTGCAGTTTAGCCGGGTGAGTTACTGATTGTGGGGTATTCTCTCACCTGGGAAACCCAATGACTGTGTTTTATGGCTGCAAGTTCTGATTGCTGGTGACTGTGCTGATCCCGCTGCTGCTGCTCAGAATGAGAGTCCTCCCGGTGCCTCCATCTTGCCCCACCTCCCTATTTTTTTTTAATTTATTTAATTACACTTTAGTCCCTTTGTATTGCCCCATTAGCCCTTGCTTCCTCCCCTCTCAATTCCACCCTCCCTCCCTAAATTTACCCATGCCCCTCCCCAAGTCCACTGATAGTGGAGGGCCTCCTCTCCTTCCTTCTGATCTTAGCCTATGAGATCACATCAGGAGTGGCTGCATTGTCATCCTCTGTGGCATGGTAAAGCTGCTCCCCCCTCAGGGGGAGGTAGTCAAAGAGCAGGCCAATCAGATTATGTCAGAGGCAGTCCCTCTTCACATTACTATAGAGGCTATTTTGACACTTAACTGACATGGGCTACATCTGTCCAGGGGTTCTAGGTTGTCTCCATGCATAGTACTTGGTTGGAGTATGACTCTTGGTGAAGACACTTATGTTCAAATTTTCTGATTCTGTTACTCTCCCTGTAGAGTTCCTGTCCTCTCCAGATCTTACTATTTCCTACTTCTTACATAAGATTCTATGCACTCTGCCAAACAGTTTGTCATAAGTCTCAGTGTCTGCTTTGATAGTCTGAAGGGCAGAGCCTTTCAGAGGCCCTCTGTGGCAGGTTACTAACTTGTTTCCTGTTTTCTTCTTCTGATATCCATCCTCTTTGCCTTTCAGAATGGGATTGAACATTTTTGTCAGGGTCCTCTCTCTTGATTAGTTTCTTTAGATATACAATTTTAGTAGGTTTTTCCTATATTATATATCTATATGAGTGATTATATTACCATGTGTGTCTTTCTGCTTCTGAGACAGCTCACTCAGTATGATCCTTCTAGGCCCCACCATTTACCTGCAAATTTCATGATTTCCTTATCTTTCATTACTGAGTAATATTCCATCGTGTAGATGTACCACAATTTCTGCATCCATTCCTCAGTTGAGGGACATCTGGGTGGTTTCCAGCTTCTCTTATAAATAAAGCTGCTACTTGTCTGATTGCAAGCGGGTTGATGCCCCAGGTCCTGCCTCTGAGAAAAAGGTATCGTACGGGTCTGATGCTCTTTGGGTGGATGACACCTAAATGAACATCAGTACAAAGTCCCAGTTTATTTCCAATATCAGAGATCAGACCTTTACTCTTGCCTGATGCATCTAAAACAAAAAGGGGGAACTGTAGAGAGCTGTGTAATGCCGAGCCTTAAAGCTGGAGCTGGTTTCCTCCTTCCACCTTCCACCTTCCTGATGGTGAGTGCTCTCTGTCACAAACAACTCCACATTTGGCTAAGGCTGAGGACCTGGCTTGCTTCCATGTATGTGGACCTATCTGCATTGCCCATGTGGCATGCTGGGGTTGGCTACCCAGAGGCTATTTAAGCTGTGGGCTGGCTTTCCCCAGGGTCAGATGATTGTTCAAGGTTCCTGAATAAACTTCATTGAAAAAATAATAATAATAAAAGGCCCAACTCAAATTAAAATAAAATAATAAAGCTGTTACAAACATGGTTGATCAAATGTCATTGTTATGTACTTGAGCCTCTTTTGGATATATGCCTAGGAGTGGAATGGCTGGATCTTGAAAAAGCACTATTCCTAGTTGTCTGAGAAAGTGCCAGATTGATTTCCAGTATGACAGAGGGCTAATGTCCAGTATATATAAAGAACTAAAGAACCTGAAAAGCAGCAAACCAAGTAATCCAATTAAAAAATTGGGAACAGAGCCAAATGTAGAACTCTCTGTAGAGGAATATCGAATGGCAGAGAAACACTTAAAGAAATGTTCAACATCATTTGCCATTAGGGAAATGCAAATCAAAACAACCCTGAGATTTCACCTTACACCCATCAGAATGGCCAAGATGAAAAACAACACATGCTGAAGAGGTTATCAAGAAAGGGGAACCCTCCTCCAATGCTGGTGGGAATGTAAACTTGTACAACCACTCTGGTTTTGTGCTTTCAGCTGCCCTGAATAAGGCATGTAGGGCTGCTCAGCCTCTCTCACAAGCATGTTGTCCACTGGCTTTCATTAATAACTGGCTCCTGAAACTCTTACTGGCCTTCACCTGTTTCTTGACATCATTCACCCTTTCAGCCAATCTGTACCTAAGAGAATCTTGAGGAAAATGAGAAGGAAACCAGAAAATTTCTGGGACTGGTTTGGCTGAAACAGAAAGATTGATGTATGTAAAACAGAACTAGTGGGCAATAAATTATTTGACAGCCGGTGCTGTTCTCCACTAGTGTTGAGCAGGGTTTCCTTGAGTGACCTGGCTAGATTGGCAGTTGTGTCCTACTCAGTGGTCAATGAGGAACCCTCCTGTTCCTGGGGGTTACAGTTAAAACTGGGACATCAGGCCAGTGAAATGCTTCTGTGCTATATGTCTAGGACACAAGAACTCTGTTTTTTGCTATGCTCCTCCAGACAAACCCTCTAAATGTAGTTAGTGACAGGAATGCTTGTTTAGAGGTGCTGCCTAAGCTCATGGGGTCTGAGTGAGTTGCCTAACCACTAGTTCATGGCTAGGATTCTCTGATACAAAATGAGTTATTGGAGAGCAGGCCTTACAAAGTCAAACTCTGTCCTCCTTTAGCAGAATTTTTTCAACATGTTAAAAGTTGTCAACATATTATTTTTATTGATTATGTGGGAATTTCATATTATATACATTACACTCCTTTTCCAATGCTTCCATGTTCAAATTCCTATCCATGTGTCAATTTTTAAAAATATATCAATTGAAGTATGTGTTCTTCATATCCTCATTGGAACATGATCAGAGTCTCAGTGCCAAGTCCCTTAAAGAAAACTGAGGTCATACTTGCCATATCATGGCATTGCCACAAAGAAGAAGCCATTAGTCCTAAAGAGCTGTATACATCATCCCCTGTCAAAATATAAGCAAGGCCCAAATGAAACATTTTTGTACCATGTGTTGCCTTGATCAGGGAACATTTTCCAAGTGAGCAATTCACTGACTGAGGACATATCTGTGCATTTAACAAACAATAATGGAATCTGTGATAATGTGAAAGTCACATGTCAAGGACAGGTGAATTTATTAAAGACCACTTGAAAGAAATACCTCACAGTCTTGGACACAGTAACTGTCATCTCTCTGTTGTTGCCTTTAGCTGTCCAAACTGAGGCATGTAGGGCTGACCACCCTCTCTCCAGCAGGCTGTGTATTTGGCCCTTTTAATAACTGGTTCCTGATACTCTTACTGGCTTTCACCTGTTTCATGACATCATTCTCCCTCTCTGCCAATTTGTACCTAAGAGAATCTTCAGGTTTCCACAGAGATGAATTAACAAAATTTCCTCAGTGTCCTGTATCTGTTATTCTGTGCACATGTGACATTTTCTTGCACATTTTCATGTGCAAACCAAAAGCCTTTATCTCATCCTTTAATCCAGACCCTGCAAATTTTGCTAATCTTTAACTCTGTGATAATGTTAGTTAGGAAATGAAAATTTAATGTTTAATTGGAGAGTTTCTCAAGTAGGGAAGCTTCAAAGTGATTTCGGAATAAGGGGGAAGTACCCAATGACTAGGTGTTCTCCTACTGTGGTCTTGGATCTAGAATTTTGTAGATTGTGACTTTAAACTGAGCAGATTCTCTTGACTCACTAAATGTACCTTCACATTCTTATTGACATAATAGGCTGGCAGTGACTAGGGTTCCGTATGGTATACAGTTTAAGAGTAGGGAAAATAGGAGGAGACCAGACAATTTCTGGGACTAGGTTGGCTGAAACAGAGAAAGATCATTGAGTGTAAAAGGAGAACTGAACGGAAATAAAATATTTGACAGTTTGACTTTTTTCTTTATGATTTTTATCCCTTCGATCTCCTTGATTTGTCTTACTGCTTTAGCAAGGACTTCCAGAACTATGTTGAAGAGATATCAAGAGAGTGGGAAGCATTGCTTTGCCTCTGATTTCAGTGGGATTACATTAAGTTTCTCTCTGTTTAGAATGATGCCGGCTATAAGCTTACTCTATATTGCCTTTACTATATTTCCATATGTGCCTTGTATCTCTGATCTCTCCAATATTTTAAATGAATGGATGTTGGATTTTGACAAATGCTTTTTCAGCATGTAAAGAGATTGTGGGTTTTTTTCTTTCATTTTTTTTAATATGTTGGGTGACATTAAAAAATATCCATATATTAAACATCCCCTGCATAGCAGGGATGGAGCCTACTTGGACATATTGGATGATATCTTTTTTTTTGTATTCAGTAAAAGACATAAAGTAACTTGGTATGATCCTAAGCAAGCAACTCAAAGAGTTGTATGAAAAAAAAATTCAATTCTTTGAAGAAAGAATTAGAAGATGGTATCAGAAGTTGGAAAGATCTCCCATTCCCATGGCTTGGCAGAATTAACAGTGAAAATGGTCATCTTACCAAAAGCAATCTACAGATTCAATGCAATTCCCCTCAAATTATCAACACAATTCTTTAGAGACTTGAAAGAATAATTCTCAACTTCATATGGAAAAATAAGAAACCCAGAATTGATAAAACAATCTTCTACAATAAAAGATTGTCCAACCTATCTCCATCTATGATCTCAAGCTGTATGATAGAGCAACTGTAACAAAAACTGCATGAAACTGGCATAGAAACAGAGTGGTGGTTAAATGGAAACAAATAGAAGACCTAGAAATAAACTCACAAACTTATGGACATCTGATTTTTAACAAAAATGCTAAAACTATACAATGGGAAAAGATATGATATTCAACAAATGCTGCTGGAATAACTGGATGTCTACATGTAGAAAAATGCAAATAGATCCATACTTATCAGCTTGCACGAAACTAAAGTCTAAGTGAATAAAAGATCTCAACATAGAACCAGCCACATTAAATCGATTTAAAAAAAGTGAGGAAGAGCCTTGAATTCATTGTGACAGGAGACAACTTCCTGAACAGAACACCAGCAGCAGAGGCTCCAAGAGCAAAAATGAGTATATGGGACCTCATGAAACAGAAAAAGCTTCTATAAAGGAAAGGACACTGTCATCAAAACAAAAGGAATGCATACAGGTTGGGAAAGAATATTTCCCAAGTCGCTATGTGACAGAGGTCTAATATCCAGTATATATAAAGAACTAAAGAAGTTAAAAAGCAACAAATCAATTAATTCAATTAAAAAATGGGGAACAGAGCTAAACAAGGTATCCTCTTCCACTTCCTGGTGATTTGAATTGCAATGTCCCCTTGAAGCTCATCCATTTACATGTGGGGTAAGCAGTAAGGAAATATCTGGAAAGGTTTAGGAGGTGTGGCCTTGTCAGATAATGTAATTTCTATTGGAGTTATATTTTAGGAGGGTGTGCTTTGAGGTTGATATACAAATGATTGTGACCACACTGAAAGGCATCTATGTATCTTTATATTATTGATCCTTTTGGTCCTGGTCTCTCTATTTTGAATCTGTCTCTCTAGTTTTGTTCTCTCTCAGTCTGCCACCTGTGGTTTAGTATGAAAATCTTACAGTTCTGATGAAGGCTACAACAAAATGACTGCTTGCTGACATATCAGGGATCGTCTTTTTCAAAATATATGCAAGTTCTCAATTAAACGCTTTTTGTTCAAAGATTTGTCTTGTTAAGGCAGCAATTTCCCAGTAACTAATTCACTGACTGTAAACATATCTGAGCATTTAATAAATTATAATGGAATCTGTGATAACGTGAAACTGATATGTTAAGGACAAGTTACTTTATTAATGACCACTTGAAAGAAATATGTGACACTTTTCCTGAACTAAGATTCTTGGACACAGGAACTGACATCTCTGGGTCGAGTGCTTTCTACTGCCCAGATTGAGGCATTTAGGGCTGCTCAGCCTTTCTCTGAAGTAGGCTGTCTACTTGGCTTTTTTAATAAATGGTTATTGAAAATCTTACTGCCTTTCACCTGCTTCTTGACATCATTCTTCCTCTCAGCCAGTCAGCACATGAGAGAGTATTGAGGTTTCCATGAAGGTGAGTAACAAACTTTCCTCAGTGTCCTATATCTCTGATCCTGTGCATACATGACTTGTTCTTTTGAAACCCAGCAAGTGTTTATTTCATCCCTTTATTCAGATCCCATACCTTTTACTCCTGTTTACCTCTGTGACAATATCAAGTAGGAAAAGATATTTTATTGTTTATTTAATTGGACAGCTTCCTAAATGGTACAGCTTCAAAGTGATGTGGGATTAAAGGGAATGTGCAGAATGACAAGGTGGTCTCCTACTGTGGTCTTGGATCTGACATTTCCTAGGTTGTGCCTTTGAACTGAGCAGTTACTCACATAATCATTAAGTTTATCTTCACATTCTTATTGATATAATAGGCTGGCAGAGACTAGGTTTCCATGTGACATTGAATCCTTCCAAGCATCAAAAAGAGAAGGAAACAAGACAATTCCTGGGCCATGTTTGGCGGGAAAATGCAAAAAAAGATTCTTATATGTAAATTGAGAACTGAGGGACAATAAATGGTTTGACAGCTGGTCCTGTTTCACTCTAGTGCTTCCAACCCTCTATGAGCTTGGTTATCTTGGCTGATCTGGCTGGATCTGCAGCTGTGTGCTACTCAGTTGTCAGTGAGCATTTCTCCTGGTCCTGAGGTTTTGCAGTGAAAAATGGGTCTTCAGGACAGAGAAATGTTTTGGTGTTATATGCCTAGGACACAAAAGCAGTTGTATTTCTTGCTATGGTCCTACAAACAAATACCCTAAACCTAGTAGTCATGTCAGGACTATGTATACCTCCTGGCATCCGAGTTAGCTGAGTAAACACTAGTTCATGGCTAAGATATTCTGCTACATAATGAGTTCCTGAAAAGCATGCCATACAAAGTCAAACTCTGCCTTCCTTTAGTGGAATCTCTTCTCTCTGTTAAAAGTCATTGTAAAAGTTGTCAACCTATATTTTTATTGCTTATATGGGACTTTCAAATAATATACATTATACTCCTTTTCCATTGCTCCTATGTTCAAATTCTTACCAATGTGTCACACTATTTTTAATATAGTAATTGAAGTATGTGTTGTTCATACAGACATTGGAAAATGATCAGTCTCAGTGCCAAGTCCCTTGAAGAAAACTGAGTTTATCCATGCCACAACCTGGTACCACACCCAATAAAAAGGTATCAGTCCTGAAGGGATCTATACTTCATCCTCTTGAGCACAGTTTTTCTTAAATATTTATTTACTATGATTTTTTTACATTGTATCCCCTCTGCTGCCCCTCTCCCTTCTCCTTCTGGTCCTACCCACCTACCTTCTTCTATTCCTATGCCCTTTCTCTAGTTCCCTGATAGGCAAGGTCCCTCTCCATCTCCTATCTGACCTTAGCTCATCAGGTCTTATCAAAGCTGGCTGCAACATCTTAGTCTGCAATCTGATTCTCAGGTCATTTTTCTTATTGTGTCCTCAATTCCCTCTACTGATGACATTGTTCCTGCTTCATCTCCTGTAGCCTTTCCAGAGCTCTGAGGTGAGGGAGAATTTCAAAGGGAAATCCCATTTAGAGCTGTGTGTTTTAAGGTCTTTCTGTGCATAATATCGGACTGTTCGTCTCTATATGCAACAGTATTTGATGCAGAAGGAAGCATATCCAAGAACATAGCACTGATCTATCATTTGAGGGCAAAGAGCAACATATTTTAATAACAACAGCCTGTGTTTCTTGAAAAATTTGGTAGGATTCCTGGGACCCCAACTCAAGTAACTGCCAGCAATCCCCCTAGTGGAAGCCTGGTTTTGTCACATTAAGTGGCCTATTGGAACTTTTTCTGCCACTAATAGGAGACCTCTTAGTAAGTGAATACATAACATATTTGTCTTTCTAAATTTCAGTTATTACACCCAGGATGATTTTTTTCTGGTTCGATCCAATGGCCAAAAATCTCATGATGTCGTTTTCTTAGCTTTATGGAAATATTCCACATTTTTCCCAAAGAAAAAAAGCAATCCTGTTCTTTATACCTTAGAAATTGCTGGAACTATATTCATTGTATTTAATGACAAACTATCAGCATAACTATTTTCTTTTAGCTTAGAAATCCCTACATCCTCTTTGCTTCCTGATTTGAATCATAATGTCCCCTGAAGCTCATCTATTTATATATTTAGTCCACAGTGAGCAAATTTCTGAAAAGAATTAGGAGGTATTGCCTTGTTTGATCATATAATTACTACTAGAGTTATATTATAGGAAGCTGTGCCTTGAGGTTGATCAATATGCCAATGAAAATGACCAGAGAGAATAGTAACCTCTTTATCTCGGTCTCTTTCACTTTGTATCTTTTTTTTTTGTAGGCCTCAGTCTCTATTTCTGAGTCTGTCGCTCTAGCTCTTTCTTTCTCTTTCTCTCTCTGTCTCTTTATATCTGCTTGTGGCTTTTGGTTCAGTTTGAAAAACTCTCAGTTCTCCTGAAGGAGTATAACAAGATGATGTTGTGCCCAAATCCTGATACCCCAAAAGATCACAACCAGGTGCTGAGTCCCTCGCAAACAGCATAAGGTTCTTTTTATTATAAATCATTATAAGCTGCAGCTCACATCTCCCACCACAAATGCAGTGAGGCCAAGAGTCCAGTGCTCAGGTTAGTTGGGTGATTAAAAGACTCTGGTCCCTCCCAGCATGACCAAGGCAGGGGCAATTCCTGCCTGCCAAGCATCTATTGGTCAAAATGCTGCATTTTGAATTAACTGGCTATAGGAAGGTCACCAAACCATTAAGGATCTGGTGTTCCTCCCTAGGGGGATGGGCAGTTTCCTAGCAACTGTATCTTTAAGTAATTGGGAATGATTGCAGCAAGGCAGGTTCTTCCCCTCAGGGCATTAATGGACTTTACCCAGCTAGTTCAGTCCTTAAACTGTAATAATTGCTGATTTTTAATTTTTTGGTCTTTCATTCCCTCTTCTTATGATCATATCTTCCAGATATGTCCCCTTGTATCTTATAGATTAAACTTTCTACATTGGGATCTGAGTACCATTAGTGTATTGCTCTCAAATAATTTTTCATAAGAGCCATTAGCAATTTAAAATACAAAGCCCAAAGATAAAATTCAAAATAAGTAATGGTCCCTTCAGGGTGGATATATGGGTAGGCTCTATATCCATCTCTAGGCTTTTGGTCTAGTTGCTACAATATTAGTTCCCATTTCAGCTAAGCAGAAGCCCAAGATAATAATTAATGTCAGGGAACTCCTTTTGACTTAGCCTTTCAGTCTGCTAGGTGGTATTTTGGGCCAAGGGTCTCCTCTTCTGAAATTGCTTAAGTGCTGGTGTAGGACCATTGGCATCAGGGGCTAGGAAGGCTGAAATGCCAGTCAAAGGCTGGGCAATGGGGCATTCCTCAGAAGAATCTGGTTAGTTGATCCACCAGTAGAGGCAGGGAGCAAACATGTCAGATTTCAGGAAGTCCAGATTTCAGCTTGCAGTCCATAACTGATCCTGGAACAGAGTCAAACAGGTGAAATCTGCTGGATTTAGACTGGAGACAGAAGTTAAAACTTGTCTATTAAATGGGAAAAGTGAAGAATCCCAAGGCCAGGGAAAAACTCCTCTGCCAGATCCAGGTCATATAACTTTTTGATTTCCTGAAACTCATATGAATATTTTGGTACACAAAAGAAAATATATATTAAAAAAAAAAACAACTCAGAAAAGTAACATGTCAGCAAATCTAATATGACAACATTATGAGAGTAACAGGTAAAACTGCATCCCACTGAATGAATATCAGTTAGCTGTTTGTTTTATAACCGTTTGTTTTATAACAACTTAAGTGTGTCCACAGTTTGGAAGTCTAACACTTCTGTGGGCACAGCTGTTGGTAATCAGCCAGTAATGGAGCTAGGCCATTTTTTTTTGCACACTCAGTATCTACTTTTACCCCCATCTCCATGTTCACACTGGGAAGTTAGGCGAAAATACATTCAGTGATTTATTGCTAAACCCTGGATGCTTGGACTTTCCTTAACAAAGCAATGAAAATATATATTTTTAAGATATTCCTAAATCCTGTCTACCTCAGAAATGGCAGATATTAAGAATACTATAGTAAAGGCTATGGCTTTGGTGTCATATATAGACATTAAACAGGTGTTTTTAGCATGATGAGAAGCACCTTTAAATCTATGTTTAGAAAACTACCAAAGAAAATTAAAATCTCAAGTTAGTGACTAAAAAGTAAGCAGTTAGTGCTCAATTAACTTATCAGAACTCTACTGAATAATGCCAAGACTTTGAACTTCTGAAATCTTATAAGTCCAACAGGAGAGAGGGGGTGTAGAATGTAAAGTATCTCAAACTTTTAATATGATTTAAATTATTTTTGTATTTATAGCTCATATTTATATACCTTAAAGCATTAAACTCCTTATCATTTTATCCAGCTATATATCTTAAGACAAAGGCAACTGATATGAATTCTGTGAGCAAGGCAAACCTGTTTTTATTTATTTATTTCTTTTTATTAATTACACTTTATTCATTTTGTATCACCCCATAAGCCCCTCCCTCCTCCCTTCCTATCCCACCTTCCCCTCCCCTTCTTCACTTTCTTCACCTTCCCCTCCCCAAGTCCACTGATTGCGGAGGTCCTCTTCTCCTTCCTTGTGATCTATCAGAACACATTAGGAGTGGCTGCATTGTCATCTTCTGTGGCCTGGTAAGGCTGCTGTTTTTCTTTTTAAATAAGATATCTAGTACCTAGTTCTAGCTAGCTAATGAACTGACCAATGAGCTAACAGTAGATCTTATTATCCGATCTTTAGCTGCAAAGCTACCATTAGCTTAGCATAGCTTTCAAAGTGATCAGAGACCTAAGAAGAATAAATTATATATACAAATCTATGTGCCAATCAAAATGACCAAGATGTCTAGTTAATCCATCAACTAGGAAGTGTCTGTGGCTCCTGTGGTCTCCTGGCATCATGAGTACAGGTAGTCCAGCTGTTTGACACAAAAGATGAGAGACTGCTTTTGTGGAGAGAGGAACATGAGAGATTGGCATCACCTTGCTTCTTATAATATAAAATAATGGCTCTCCAGGTGTCCATGGCTTTGTCCACAGTTAAGGCTGGGCCCTAGCAGTGGGCCAGTTGAGGCAGTATTGCCCAATGTTTAGCATAGCACAATCCAGTGTCACCATCATCTGTCATACTCAAATCTTCTTGGAGACCTTGGGGAAGCTACTGCCAGGATTTTGGGACTCTGTCACAATAATCTTGCACATGTTAAGATGCCAGATTCATCAGATCTCTGACAAGCTTGAGGGTCAGAATGTCTGAGTTATTCATTGTCTATCTTTATCAACTGCTCTAAACTGTGTCCTATAAAACAAAATGCTATACTCTCTAATTCTGGTATATTCCTAAGATACATGTTTTAGAACTATATATTTTTAAGTAGATCTACATAGGCAAACTTTATGGTTACCCATCCTAGGCTTAACTTTAAAAAACCTAAACAAAGACACTAGGTTCAAAGTCAACATCTTAACCAACTACAGTTGTTAGCATAACTTTAAATCTGCTCTTTCTGAACTAAAATCAGAGCAAACCTTTTAATTAGATACAGTTTATAGAGAGGTTAACAAATCATGCTGATCCTACCACTTGCAATAAAAGTGAACAGTAAAAAGCTTTTAAAGAACAAAAGTTGCACTTAACACTAAACAGGGAACTGAATATAGCTAGCTGCCCTAAACAAAGATGGCACCAAAACAATGATGGTTCTACTCCCTTTATCTCTGAACCAACATGATGGCTTAGCCACCTGATGCCACAGCTCTGGCTGGCAAAATAAAATATACCATTAGGTGCTGCTGCTAATATAGCAAACACTGTGGAGCATCCATACTCCCCAATAACCAAAGGATCTAACACAATAACCAAATAAGCCCCAGACCCAACCACATAACAAAATTTTAAACTGTATGAAATATTCTGGTCACACCAAACCTATCAGTCAGAATTCTTCCCCCTTAAAAGAGTATAAGAAAACATTTTGTAGTGCAGAATCAGTAGCCTTTTAAATGAAGTACAACATATTTTTAAATACAGTTCTTTCTCAAATCATATTTACTCTCTTGTTATTTATACATACACTAACCTTTTGCACATTCTATATAACTTCAGGTTATATAGAATCATTCTATATAGCTTCATTCTTCTGGATTAACCAGACATTCTTACTTTACACAGCTATTTTTTTTCTTTAATATCTCTTGCTCTCTCTCTTGTTTTTAGAAAACATAAAAAATTCTCATCAAAATCCTTTCCATCCTGACATGATCCTGCTGGAGCCTAGAGTCCACAATTTGTTTTTCATAGGTAAAGCAAAAACAAGTCATATTAATACAAAAGAAGTTCTGAAACTGCTAAACTCTTTTTTCTAAAATTACTTCCATGTAGCAGATATGGTCCAAGGTTACATAAACAAACTCTAAGGAATTTAGAACAAGTTTTAAGGAACTTGATTGAACTTCTTTTTTTTCTCTGATTCAAGGTTAGGACCAGGGTGGAAACTTTTTTTTTTTTTTTTAATAAACAACACAGCTTAACAAACAAACAGCTCTCCACAAGATACACTGTGAAAACTAATTTTCTCAATTAGTGCAAACCAGATGGCTGGGTTTCATTTAATAAAATTAATAAAATAAATACCATTTTTTTCTCCGCAAAACGATTGAGAAACTGTTTCAAATTTTTTGTTAGACTACCCAAGATCATTGTCTAAAATGCCTGATAAACTTTAAACATTTTATAGCCTTAAACATTTAAACATTTTCTAAAACCTGTTTTTGCAATATCAAAATAAAGTACTCCTTTTTGTAGGAGAGAAGTCTCAAGGCACAAACATAACTTTAAAAGTTAAAACCAGATTTTAAAACCAGAATTTACCACTGCAAACAATTTAATTTTTAAAAACAATACCAACATAAAGTAACTCATTAATCTAGAATGAAACAAAAAATTATTTGACTAAGGTTCCCTTTTTTTTCCACCCAAATCATGTGACCATCAAGATCACATTGCAATGCACTTGGCAATCTCAAGATGGTGTTGAGGCACATCATATACCACCTGGCAACCTATATGTTGCTTTTTAAACATATGCGTTCATAGACCTCATAAACACATAGTTACATATATACATTTTAAACAAATCAGAATTTAAACTTTAAACATACCCAATTATTTTTAATCAATTAACCATGACCTACAGAGCATAAGATTAGTCAAAAACAAACATGATGGCCATACATACATTTAAACAGAAAGTCAAAACTTTACTTACTTCCACCAACACTTTCTTTTTCAGAGCTTTATTTTGTCACTGGAGATACAATCGCTAGGAAACTGACACCAGATCATTAATGGTTTGGGGACCTTCCTATAGCCAATCATTTCAAAATGTAGCATTTTGACCAAAAGATGCTTGCCAGGAAGGGATCTCACCTGTCCTGGGCATGTTCTGAGGGACCAGAATCTTTGAATAACCCAACTAACCTGGGCACAGAGTGCTCTGCTCCCACCGCTTCAGTGTTGGGGGTGTGTGGGCCCGAGCTGCAGCTTGTAATTTACAATGAAAAGAACTTCATGTTTTTACAGTGGAGTCTGTTTATTCCTGGTCTTTTGGGGTTCATGAAGTGGGCAGAACATTTTGGGGGCACATCCAGGATACCAAGTCTTCAGGAACCTGACCTGGAGATTTTTTTTATGCTGGCCGTAAGTGTCTAAATTTCTCTGTGCAATGTCTGTATGTGCAGTACTTTCTGTTCTCTATTCTGAAAATTCCTCGGAGCTCGGGGAGTCAGTATCTGGGTAGCAAGACATGATCAATGTGGACAAACTGGTGGTTGCAGCTGCTGAAGCTCAGGAGGATGCCTCTGGTTTCATCAGTATTTTGGTGGGTAATCTGTCTAGTCTGTTTTTTTTTTTTGTTTGTTTGTTTGTTTTTTGTTTGTTTTTGTTTTTGTTTTTTTTTGTTTTTTTTTTTTTGTCTGTTGGGAGTGAAATTTTTAGACCATTTCCAGACACATTTCCAACATGGAGGAGCATGGTGACCTTGTACTCCTGGCTCCAGGGCAGGGCATGGTCACCCCTCCACACTGTAAACTCTGAAAGGCCTGCTCTCAACAGGCCCAGACTGCCTGATCCCAGTGAGCACCACTAAATGTCTCCTGAGGCAACAACCCACTTTCGATGTCTCCTGTGGGGGCAGGGCCCATGGCTCCTGCACCACTGGGGTGTAGCAGCAGGAGGAATCAGTACGTTGGGCGTGCCTCAGAAGAATCAGTTTTAGTCCCAGGAAATTTGGCCAGCTGGTGAGTGTTTTTTTTGTTTGTTTGTTTGTTTTTTGTTTGTTTGTTTGTTTTGTTTTTTCTTTTTTCTTTTGTCTCAATGTCTGTGCAGTATTTATTTGTTTTTGTATGTACAGCCATCATGTCTGTCTTTGATTAATCTTATCCTCTGTGGGTCATGGTTAACATGATCGAAAATAATTGGGTATGTTTAAAGGTTAAATTCTAACTTGTTTAAAAATGTATATGTGTGCCTTTGTGTTTATAATGTTTATAAACACATATGTTTAAAGGCAACAATATAGGTTGCTATGTGGTATGACTCCACACCATGGTAGCCACATATTTCCTTCTAGATTAAAAGGAAGGGTTATTTTAAATTGGCATTGGCTTTAGAGATTGGATTGTTTTCACTGGTGAATTCTGGATTTAAAATCTGGTTTTGATCTTTAAAATTATGGTCATACTTTGTGCCACTTCTCTCCTACTATAGGGGTACTTAATTTTAATATAGCAAAAGCAGGTTTTAAAAAATCTTTAAATGTTTAAGGCTATAAAATGCTTAAAGTTTATCAGGCATTTGGGTATGACAATGATCTTGGGTAGTCTAACATAATTTTTAAAAGTTTCTCAATCCTTTGGGGGAAAAAAACATTGGTATTTATTTATTTTACTAAATGAAACTAAGACATATGGTTTGCAATAATTGAGAAAATTGCAGTATTATAGTGTATCTTGTGGAGAGGTGTTTTTCTTGTTAAGCTGCTTTGTTTATGGGAAAACAAGTTCTCACCCTGGTCTTCACCTTGAGACAGAGAAATAAGAAAGTTTCACCAAGTCCCTTAAAACTTGTTCTAAATTCCTTAGAGTTTGTTTATGTGATCTTGGACTATCATATCTGCTATAGGAAAGTGATTGTAGAAAAAGAATTTGGCAGCTTCAGAACTTCTTTTTGTACTAATGTAACTTGTTTTTGCTTTGCCCATAAAAAATAAATCTTGGACGCTGGGCTCCAGCATGATCATTTCAGAATGGAAAGAATTTTGGTGAGAGGTTTTATGTCTTATGAAAGCAAGGGAAAGAGCAAGAGATATTTTTTTAAAAAATTAACTTATCTAAAATAAGAATGTCTGGTTAAACCAGAAGAATGAAGCTAGGAACCTGAGGGTATATATAGAATGTTGCAGAAGGTTAGTGAATGTATTATAAAAAGCCAGAGAGTTAATATGATTTGAGGAAAAATGTATTTAAAAATTTGTTATAATTCATTTAAAAGGCTGGTGATTCTTCATTGCAAAATGCTTTTCTTTGTGCTCTTTTAAGGAGAAAAAAATTCTGGCTGATAGGTTTGGTATGGCTAGAATAATTCATACAGTTTAAAATTGTTCAGTACTATTCTATTATGCAGTTGGTTCTAAAATTTATTTGATCACAATGTTACTTTTGGTTATGGGAGGTAACAATGCCATCAGCAACTCCTAATGGCTATTTTGGTATTGTCAGTCACAGCCTATGCTAACACATGGCTAGCTGCCATGATGGTTCATCGATAGAGGGTGGAGCTGTAGTTTTGCTGCCATATTTGTTTAAGGCTTCCAGCTGAGTTCAGTTACAGGTCACCAGCCACCATGCTGGAACAGAGATAAAGAGGGTAGAGCCATGAGTTTATGCTCATCTTTGTTTAGGTCTCTCAATTATGTTCAGTCCTCTGAACTAAGTGCAACGTGCAAAGCTTTTTACTGTTCAATTTTAATGCAAAGTGCTAGGATCAGCAAGATTTGCTAGCCTCTTTATAAACTGTACCTTTGCTTTAATTTTAGTTCAGAAAGAGCAGTTTACTATTCTAAGTTAGCTAATTTGTGCTAAATACTGCAGTTTCACCTTATCTACTCCTTTGTTTAGGTTTTTTTTAAGGTTAAGCCTAGGCTACTTAAAATATAGTTCTAAAAATGCATCTTAGGAATATGCCAGAATTAGAGATTATAGCATTCTATTTTATAGGACAGAGTTTTGATAAAGACAAAGAGTAACTCAGATATGCTGGCTTTCAAGCTTGTCAGAGACCTGATGAATCTGGCATTTTAACATGTGTCAGTGTATTGTGACAGAGTCCCAAAATCCCGGCAGTAGCTCAGGCAAGGTCTCCGAGAAGATTTGGGCACAACTGATGATGGTGTCTCCAAATTGTTGTATGTTAACCACTGGGCAGCACTGCCTCAACTGGCCCTCTTCCTTGACCCAGCCTAAACTATGGACAAAGCTGTGGACACCTGGAGAATCATTGTTTCACACTTCAAGAGGCAAGGTGATGTCAATCTCTCATGCTCCTCTTTCCACAGAGGCAGTCTCTCATATGTTCCTGCCTGGACTGCCTCTGCTCATGATGCCAGACCACAGGAGGCAGGGACATTGCCTAGGTGATGGACTAACCAGACATCTCTGTCATTTTGATGGGCACATGAATTGGTATATTTATTTATCTTATAATTTATCCTTCCCAGGTCTCTAATCACTTTGACGACTAGGCTAAACTTATGGTAGCTTTGCAGCTAAAGAGCAGACAATTGGATCCACCATTTGCTCATTGATCATTTAGTACCTAGTATAAGTTACTAGGTACTAAATCTCTTATTTATAAAGAAAAACAGGTTTGTCTTGCTCACAGAATTTATGCCAGCCCCCTGTTTCTTAAGATAAATAAACAGATAAAAAATATGGAGCTTATGTAGGGTTTGAGGATATAGAAGCTTAGATCATAAAAATCTAGATTGTTATTTGGTTTGGAAAAATGTTTGGGAGCAATACAATAATAGTAGTCAGATCCCATTGCAGAAAAGTAAATCTGTAGGATTCAAGGGGACATATATGGAAGACCCAAGATTGGGTCTTCAAATAATAATGGGAAGGGGGAAATAAGAGACCAAAAGATTAAAAATTAGCAATTATTATTAAATTTTAAGGCCTAAACTAGCTGGGTGAGGTCCATTAATGCCCTGAGGGGCAGAACCTGTCATATTGCATTCTTTCCCCACTCACTAGAGATAGAGTAGCTAGGAAACTGGCCCATCCCTTTAAGGAGGGACACCAGATCATTAATGGTTTGGGGACCTTCCTATAGCCAATCATTTCAAAATGTAGCATTTTGACCGAAAGATGCTTGCTAGGCAGGAATCGTCCCTGTCTTGGGCATGTTTGGAGGGGACTAGACTCTTTGAATCACCCAACTAACCTGGACACAGTGGGCTCGGCTCCCACCACTTTGGTGGTTGGGGGTGTGGGCTCAAACTGCAGCTTGTAATTTACAATAAAAAGAACCTCATGTATTTACAGTGGAGTCTGTTTATTCCTGGTCTTTTGGGGTTTGTGAACTGGGCAGAACAATTCAGGAGCATCTAGACAGCCAGAAACACAGAGAAAAAACAAGAGATTCCATCAGTCCTTCTGTCTCCATGGGAGCAACCCACTTTCTAGGATTATCAAACAGATTTGGGATCCCATGTCCCTCACAGTGCTATTGGGGAGCACTCCCCTGCCAGGATCTAGGAGGTCTTCCAAGATCCCCATGTCCTCAATCTGCTGGCTTGTCAGCCAGTGTACTGTGACACTACCAATCACTGCCAACTCACTGTATACTACCTTGAGATTTCAAAAATACACAAATTAAAAGGAATAGAGATATAGAACTTGACCAAGAAAAATGAGCTTATGTGAGCTTCTGATCCTCCAGCTCAGGAGTCCTGGGAGGTCTTGGGAATCCTGGAGAGCCCACAAATTATGTTGTACCTGAATTATGATACCCCCAAGTACCACCACCAGGAGCTAAGTTTGTTTCAAACCACATGATGATCTTCTGTATTATAAAGCATAATAAGCTGCATCTTGGGCTCACATCTAAAACCACAAAAGCAATGGGAGCCTAGAGCCCCATGCTCAGGTTAGTTGTATGATTTAAAGATTCTGGTCCATCCCAGCATGACCAAGGCAGGGGCAATTCCTGCCTGGCAAGCATCTTTTGGTCAAAATGCTGCATCTTGAATTAATTGGCTATAAGAAGGTCCCCAAACCATTAATGATCTGGTGTCCCTCCTTAGGGGGATGGACCAGTTTCCTAGCAACTGTATCTCTAGTGAGTGGAGAAAGAATGAAATATGACAGGTTCTGCCCCTCAGGGCATTAATGGACCTCACCCAGCTAGCTCAGGCCTTAGACTTTAATAAAAACTGCTGATTTTTAATCTTTTGATTTCACAATACCTACTTGCTGTAGTGACATCATGGATTTTTGCTGTAAAAATATAAGCAAGGTCCAAATTAAAAGCTATTTGTTAAAAGATTTATTTGTTCAAGGAGCATTTTCCAGTAAGTAATTCACTGATTGAAGATATATCTGTGCATTTAACAAATAATAGTGGAATCTGTGATAATGTGAAAGTCACATGTCAAAGACACATGACTTTATTAATAAGCACTTGAAAGAAATATGTGACATTTTCCCTGAACTAAGAGTCTTGGAAACAGGAATTGTTGTCACCATGTTTTGTGCTTTCAGCTGCCCAGAATGAGGCATGTAGGGCTGCACAGCATTTCTCATGCAGCCTGTACACTTAGCCCTTTTAATAAATGGCTCCTAAAAATCTTACTGGCTTTCACCTGTTTCATGACATTCTCCCTCTCAGCCAATCAGCACCTGAGAGAATCTTGAGTTTTCCATGGAGATTAGTAGAAAAAAACTTTCCTCAGTGTCCAGTATCTTTGATCCTGTGCAGAATTTACCTTTTGTTGTGAAACTCAACAAGCCTTTATCTCATCCCTTTATCCAGATCCCACACCTTTACTCCTGGTTACCTTTGTGACAATCTAAGGTAGGAAATGAAACTTTAATATTTATTTAACTGGACAGATTCCTATGTAGGGAGCTTCAAAATGATGTAGGATTAAGGGGAATGTACCGAATGACAATGTGGTCTTCTTCTGTGGCAGTGGATCTGAAATTTCCTAGGTTGTGACTTTGAAATGAGCACTTACTCCTGTACTCACTAAATGTACCTTCATATTTTTATTGTTATAATAGGTAGGCATGGTCTAGGGTTCCCTAGGATATTGACTTTTTAGAGCAGTGAAAAACAGAAGAAAACCTAACAATTCCCCGGACTATTCTGGCTGAACTAGAGAAATATCAGTTGGTGTAAGAGTAGAACTGAGGGGTGTAAAGTATTTGACACCTGATGCAGCTCAACGATGGTGTTGGCAAACCTCAATGAGCACAGTTGCTTTGGCTGACCTGGCTGGATTGGCAGATGAGTCCTACTCAGTGGTCAGTGAGGAACCCTCCTCATCCTGGGGTTTACAGTCTTCCACTTCCTGGTGATTTGATTTGCAATGTCCACTTGAAGCCCATCTAATTACATATGTAAAACCCAGTGAGGAATTGTCTGGTTAGTGATAGGAGGTATGGCCTTGTTAGATAATATTTTCCCCTAATTTCTTTTTCAGCATTTTTACCTTATGTATACCAGAGCGCTAGTGATTTTTAAGTTAATTTTCTATCCAGCTACTTTGCTGAATATGTTTATCAGGTATAGGAGTTCCCTGGTCAAATTTTTCACGTCACACTCAGGTATACTATCATATCATCTGCAAGTAGTGCTACTTTGATTTCTCCCTTTCCAATTTGTATTCTCTTTATCTCCTTCAATTGTCTTACTACTCTAGCAAGGGCTTCTAGAACTATGTTAAAGAGATATGGAGAGAGTGGGCGGCCTTGCCTTATCCCTGATTGAAGTGGGATTTCTTTAAGATACTCTTCATTTAGTTAAATGTTGCCTATAGGATTGCTGTATATTTTCTTTACTATATTTAGATATGTGCCTTCTATCCCTGATCTCTCCAATACTTTAAACATGAATGGATGTTGGATTTTCTCAAATTCTTTTTCAGCATCTAAGGAGAGTATCATGTTTTGTTTTGTTTTTTTCTTTCATTTTTTTTAATATGGTGGATCACCCCTGCATAACTGGGATGAAGCCTATTTGGACATAGTGGATGATATCTTTGATGTGTTCTTATATTCGGTCAAAGACATGAAGTAAATTGGTATGACCCTAAACAAGCAAGTGAAAGACTTGTATGAAAAATTTCAAGTCTCTGAAGAAAGAATTAGAAGAAGATGTGAGAAGATGGAAAGATGTCCCATTCTCATGGCTTGCCAAAATTAACATAGTAAAAATGACCATCTTACTAAAAGCAATCTACAGATTCAATGCAATTCCCATCAAATTACCAACACAATTCTTTACAGACATTAAAGGAGAATAATCTCAACTTCATATAGAAAAACAAGAAACCCAGAATTGTTAAAACAATCCTCTACTGTAAAAGATCTTCTGGTGGTAGCTACATCCATGATCTCAAGGTGTACTGTAGAGCAACAGTAATAAAAACTGCGTGGTACTCACATAGAAACAGAATGGTGGATCAACTGAACCAAAGAGAAGACACAGAAATTAAACCACACTTATGGATACCTGAGTTTTGACAAAGATGCCAAAACTATACTATGGAGAAAAGATAGCATCTTCAACAAATGCTGCTGGTATAACTGGATGCTTACATGTAGAAAAATGCAAATAGATCCATACTTAACAGCCTGCACAAAACTAAAGTCCAAGTGGATCAAAGACCTCAACATAAAACCACACATATTAAATCTGTTAGAAATAAAAGTCGGGGAAAGCCTTGAACTTAATTGGCACAGGAGACAACTTCCTGAATATAACATCAACTTGACAGACTCTCAAAGCAACCATCAGTAAATGGTGACTTATAAAACTAAAAAGCTTCTGTAAAGGAAAAGTCCTTGTCATCAAAACAAAAGGAATGCCTACAAACTGGGAAAGAATATTTCCCAAGCCTCTATGTGACAGTGGTCTAATATCCAGTATATATAAAGAACTAAAGAAGTTGAAAAGCAACAAATCAAGTAATCTAAATAAAAAAGGAGAACAGAGCTAAACAGAGAATTTTTGATAGAGGAATATGGAATGGATGAGAAACACTGAAAGAAATGCTCACCATCTTTAGCCATCAGTGAAATACAAATCAAAATTTGTATATTTTGTAAGGGATTTCACCTTACACCCATTAAAATCGCCAAGATCAAAACCTCAAGTGACAACACATGCTGGAAAGACTGTGGACAAAGGGGAACCCAAAACCTCTGGTGGGAATGGAAACATGTACAGCTACTCTGGAAGTCAATCTGGTGCTTTATCAGACAACTAGGAATAGCGCTTCTTGAAGATTCAGGTATATCATTCCTAGGTATATATCCAAAAGGGGCTCAAGTACACAATAAGGACATTTACTCAACCAGGTTTGTAGCAGCTGTATTTGTAATAGCCAGAACTATAAAAACAAAAACAAAACAAACAAACAAACAAAAAACCAAATGCAGCCCAACTGAAAAATGGATACAAAAATTGTGGTATGTCTACGCTATAGAATATTATTTAGAAAACAAACAAACAGAAAAAAAAAAACAAGGAAAAACAAGGAAATCATAAAATTTGCATGTCAATGGTGGGAACTGAAAAAGATCATCCTGAGTGAGTTATCCCAGAAGCAGAAAAACACACATGGTTTAAAATCACTCATGTAGACATATAATATTAGATAAATCTACTAAAATCTGTACACCTAAAGAAATTAATTAAAATGGAGGACTCTGGCTAAAATGCTCAATCCACATGCTGAAAGGCAAAGAGGATGGAAATTAGAAGAAGGAGAAAACAGAGAACAAGTTAGCAGCCTGACATAGAGGGCCTCTGAAAGGTTCTGCCCTACAGACTATCAAAGCAGATGCTGAGACTTATGGGTAACTGTTCGGCAGAATTCATGGAATCTAATGAAAGAAGTGGGAAATAGGAAGATCTGGAGAGGACAGGAGCTCCACAAGGAGAGCAACAGAACCAAAAAAAAAAAATGAGCACAGGGGTCTTTCCTGAAATTCATACTCTAAACAATTAACATGCATGGAGAAAAACTTGAACCCCTGCACAGATGTAGCCATTAGCATTTCACTATCCAAGGAGCTTCCATAATAATGGGAACAAGGACTGCCTCTGATGTGAACTGATTGGTCTGCTCTTTGATCACCTCACCTTGATGGGGGAGCAGCCTTAGCAGAAGTCTTATTACAGAGGAAGACAATGCAGACATACCTGATGAGATCTGATAGTCTAGGATCAGAAGAACAGAGAGGAAGACCATCCCTATCAGTGGAATTGTAGAGGGGCAAGCAAAGAGAAAGGAAAGGAAATGTGTAAAGCAGGAAATGAAAGGAGGAAAAATGAATATACAAACTTTCCTCAATGTTTAGTATCTCTGATCCTGTGCACAATTTACCATTTCTTATGAAACCCAACAAGCATTTATCTCATCCCTTTATCCAGATCCCACATATTTACTCCTGTTTACCTCTGTGACAATATGAAGTATGAAATGAAATTTGATACTATTTAACTGGACAGTTTCCAAATTTGGGGAGCTTCAAAGTGAGGTGGGATTAAGAGAAATGTACCTAATGACAAGGTTTTCTCCTACTGTGGTCTTGGATCTGACATTTCCTAGGTTGTGACTTTGACCTGAGCAGTTACTCATGTACTCACTAAATGTACCTTCACATTCTTGCGGATAAAATAGTCTGGCAGGCTCTAGGGTTCCCTGGGGTAGTTTGTCTGTAAGAGCAGGGAAAAGACAAGGAAAGCAGACAATTCTTGGGACTGGTTTGGCTGAAACAGAGAAAGATTTGTATATTAAAGGAGAACTGAGAGGCAATAAAGTCTTTGATAGCAAGTTACTGTTCCACTCCAGTGTTGCCAATCCTCTAAGAGCAGTGTTGCCTTGGCTGATCTGGATGGATCAATAGCTGTGTCCTACTCAGTGGTCAGTGGGCAATCTTCCTACTCCTCAACTTAACAATTAAAACTGGTCATTTATGATGGAGAAATGGGTCCCTGTTATATACCAAGGACACAAGTGCACAAGTGTTTCTTGTTGTATTGCAGACAAATGATCTAAATATAGTGTTATTACCAGAACTTCTTGTTCAAAAGTGCCACTGTGGTCTGAAGTAGCTGGGTAACCACTAGTTTATGTCTAGGATTCTCTGCTACATAATGAGTTCCTGAAAAGCATGTCTTACAAAATCAAACTCTGCCCTCCTTTAGTGGAATCTTTTCTCCATGTTAAAAGTCACTGTAAAAGTTGTCAATATATTATTTTTTATTGATTATGTGGGAATTTCATATACTATACATTATACTGCTTTTCCATTACTCCCAGATTCCTACCGATGAGTCACATTATTATTTTTTCTTTAAAATACATCAGTTCTATTATGTGTGGTTCATATAGTCATTGGAACATGGTAAGAATCTCAGTTCCAAGTACCTTAAAGAAAACTGAGTTCATCCTTGCCACACTATGACACCAACCCCAAGAAGAGGCCATCAGTCCTAAAGAGCTTTATACTTCATCACCTTGATCACAGTTTTTCTTATGTTTTTATTTATTATGATTATGAAGCTTTATACTTCATCACCTTAATCACAGTTTTTCTTATGTTTTTATTTATTATGATTTGTTAACTCTATATCCCCTATGCAGCCCCATAATTATTTTCCATCCAGAGTCACCCATCCTCATTCTTCTACCCCTATGATCTCTGTAGTTGCCTGATAGGGGAGGTCCTCCTCATTCTTCTATCTGACCCTAGTTTGTCATGTCTTAATAATGCTGACTACATCTTATTCTGTGGCCTGATTCTCAGGTGATTGTTCTCCTTGTGTCCTCAATTCCCTCTACTTATACACTCTTCCTGCCAACTCTCTTGCAGGCTTCCCAGAGCTCTGAGAGGTGGGAGAATTTCATAGAGAAATCCCATTTAAAACTGGGTGTTTCAAGGTCACTCTCTTTTTTGCATAAGATCAGATTGTGGGTCTCATATATGCAATCCCATTTGATGCAGAAGGAAGCATCATTTTGGATGCAAGAACATACCACTGATCGATTATTTGAGGGCATAGAGAAACATATTTTAATAACAATAGCCTGGGTTGTTTGAAAATTTCCATAGGATGCTCTGGCCCAACAAATCTAATTAACTGTTACCCAATCCCTTAGTGGAAGATTGGTTTGGTCACAATATATGGCCTATTGGAACTTAACCCCCACTATTAGGAGACCTCCTAATAAGTGAATACAAACCATATTTGCTTTTCTGCCTTTTAGTTACTTCACCCAGGATGAAATTTCCTGGTTCCATCCATTTGCTTGAAAATATCATGATGTCATTTTCTTATGTAAGTAATACTGCCTTATTGAAATATTCCACATTTTCCCCAAAGATGATTGTCTGTCCTGTTCTTTATTCCTTGGAGTTTTCTGGGATTTTAATCATTGTGTTGAATGACAAACTATCAGAATAAGTATGTTCTTTTAGCCTAGAAGTCCCTCTATCTTCTTCTACTTCCCAGTGATTTGATGCCCTTGAAGGTCATCTATTTACATGTTGAGTCCTCCGTGAGGCAATGACTGGGAAGTATTCTGAAACATTGCATTGTTAAATAATATAATTCCTTTTGGATGTGTAGGATAGGAGTGTGTGCTTTGAGGTTGATATGCCAGTTATTTTGACCAGACAGTCTGTCTCTCAGGCTCTGTCACTTTATTTATATATTTGTTTATGTCAGTCTCAGTCTCTCTATCTGAATCTGTTTCTCTAACTCTTTTTTCTCACTCTCTCACTCTCTCTCTCTCTCTCTCTCTCTCTCTCTCTCTCTGTCTTTCTCTGTCTAAATCTCTCTACCTGATGCTTGTGGTATAGTATGGAAAGCTCTCAGCTCCCCTGAAGTAATATAACAAGAAGACTGCTTGCAGATGTGTATCTAGATGGTCTCTGACTAAACACCTTGTGTTCAAAAATTTGCCTTCGTTGGGGAGTGTTTTTGTTTTGTTTTGTTTTACTTTATTTTATTTTTTTTATCAGTTACATTTTATTAACTCTGTATCCCAGCCGTGTCCCGATCCCTCATTCCCTCCCAGTCCCTCCCTCCCTCCCTCATCTCGACCGTGCCCCTTTCCAAGTCCAATGATAGGGGGGACCTCCTCCCCATTCATCTGATCCTGTTTTATCAGGTATCTTCAGGACTGGCTGCAAAGCCCTCCTCTGTGGCCTAACAGGACTGCTCCTCCCTTCGGGGGTGGGGAGACCAAAGAACCAGTCATTGAGTTCCTGTTAGAAATAGTCCTTGTTCCCCTCACTTTTGGAAACCAATTGGTTACTGAGCTACTACAGGCTACATCTGAGTGGAGGTTCTAGGTTATATCCATACATGGTCCTTGGTTGAATGTCAGTCTCAGAAAAGACCCTGTGCCCAGATATATTTGGTCCTTGTGGAGCTCCTATCCTTTCCCCATCAGACTAACTCCCATTCTTTCTTATGATTCCCTGTACTCTGCCAAAGGTTTGGTCATGAGTCTCTGTATCTGCTTTGAAAACATTGCTAGTTAGAGTCTTTCAGATGCACTCAGTAGACTCCTGTCATATATTCAATGCACATCCCATCTGTCTTTCTAAATGAGGATTGATCATCTTACCCCATGTCTGCTCAATTGATTATCTTTTTTAGGTGTATAGATTTCATTATGTTTATCATATCTTATAGGTCTATATAAGTGAGTATATCCCATGTTTGTCTTTCTACTTCTGGGATATTTCACTCAGAATGATCTTTTCTAGATCCCACCATTTGCCTGCAAATTTCAATATTTCCTCCTTTTTGATTGCTGAGTAGTATTCCATTGCATAAAAATACCACAATTTCTGTACCCATTCCACCATTGATGGACATCTGGGTTGTTTCCAGGTTCTGGCTATTACAAATAGAGCTGCTATAAACATGGTTGAGCAAGTGTCCTTTTTGTGTACTTGAACAAACTTTGGGTATATACCTAGCAGTGGTATAGCTGGGTCTGGAGGAAGCACTATTCCTATTTGTCTTAGAAAGCACCAGATAGCTTTCCAGAGTGGTCGTACCAGTTTACATTCCCACCAGCAGTGGAGGAGGGTTCCCCTTTCTCCACAACCTCTCCAGCATGTGTTATCGCTTGAGTTTTTCATCTTGGCCATTCTGCTGGGTGTAAGGTGATATCTCAGGGTCGTTTTGGGGGAGTGTTTTATACTAAGTAATTCACTGACTGAGGACATATCTGTGCTTTTAGCAAATAATAACAGAATTGGTGATAATGTGAAATTCACGTGTCAAAGACATGTGACTTTCATAATGACCACTTGAAAAAATTATGTGACAATTTTCCTGAACTAAGAGTCTTGGACACAGAAACTGTCATCACTGGGTTGTGTTATTTCAGCTGCACAGATTGAGGCATGTAGGGCTGTGCAGCCTTTCTCTCATGCAGGCCCTTTATGTCCACTTGGCCCTTTTAATAACTGGCTCCTGAAACACTTACTGGTTTTCACTTGTTTCATGACAACATTCTGCCTCACAGCCAATCAGTGCCTGAGAGAATCTTGAGGTTTCCATGGAAATGAGTAAACATTCTTTCCTCAGTACCCAGGAGCTCTGATCCTGTGCACAATTTTCTTTTTCTTGTGAAAACCAAAAGCTTTTATCTCATCCCTTTACCTAGATCCCACTCCTCTTTACTTCTGTGACAATGTAAGGTAGGAAAAGAAACTTTAATGTCTATTTCTTTGGAGAGCTTCTTTAAACAGGGAAGATTCAAAGTGATGCGGGATTAAGGGGAATGTACCAAATGAAAAGGTGGTCTCATAATGTGGTCTTGAATATGACATTTCCTAGGTTGTGACTTTGAACTGAGCAGTACTCATGCATACACTAAATGGACCTTCACATTCATATGTATATAATAGGCTGGCAGGATCTGCCCTCCTTTAGTGGAATCTTTTCTCCATGTTGAAACTCATTGTAAAGGTTGTCAACATATTATTATTTTTTATTATGTGGTAATTTCATATACTAATATATTATACTGGTTTTCCATTGCTCCCATGTTCAAATTCCTACCCATGAGTCACTAAAATTATTTTTTCTTTAAAATACAGTATATACCGGGGGGAGGGGCAAGATGGCGGCCCCGGGAGGACTCTCATTCTGAGCAGCAGCACAGCAGGATCAGCACAGTGAACAGCAATCAGAACTCTCGGCCATAAAACACAGTCATTGTGTTTCCCAGGTGAGAGGATACCCCACGGTGGGGGATTCAATCAGCTTTTAACTAACCCAGCTAAACCGCGGAAGAGATCCCGGTTCTGCCAGATGCTTGGCTGCTGGCCACCAGCCCCAGCCCCAGCCCAGAGCCACAAGCCAGTGTCTCTGGTCACGGTCCCAGACTGAACCTTGGGCACCACACTATCAGAGACTGGAATTTTCAGTCGAGAGATAACCCCAGGATACAGGAAACGATTGGGACCGGCCTTAGGTCACCCAGACATCCCCTGGAAAAGACTCGGGCGGGTTCCACGGGCACCCCAGGAGCCAGCCCGGAGCCAGAGCTGGGGACCCAGGTTCCAGCACAGAGCCCTGCCTGCCTGCGCGCCTGATTCGCCGCCGGAGATAGAAACGGCGGGTCTGATCTCAGAGCACTCAGCTCACCCCCAACCTGAAAAGGTCCCCTGAAAATTACCCAGCTTAGGGAGCCACTTGGGCTCCCAAAAGCCGCAAAGGCAGGCACAGGCAGTTTCTGCACACCAGACAGCTGGCAGAGACTGAGCTGCCACCACACAGCTGTGCTCCAGGCACAGGAAAATTTCTGTGGCCAGCCAGCTGGCAAACACTGAGCAGTGTGTACCAGGGCAAAAAAAGACACTAGGAGTCCGTGTCTCCAGAGAATCCACGGGGAAGGAAGGAAACTCTACTAATCTAAATCACCCAATCGTTCCCTAGAAAAAATCTAGCAGTCTAGTGGGGCCAAGGCGCCAGCACTCAGCTGTGCTCCAGACACAAGCACAAACAGTTGAGACGCGCCTGATGCCCAACTGGGTCACAGCAGCTGATCATTAAATTTGCAACAAGAAACCCAGAAACAGGGCAGCTGCCCTCAAGACTTCCCTGGGTGAGAGGGAAGTCTCTCGACTAACCAAGACCACAGTTACCACTCAGGTCTATATCCCTGAGGTGAGCAACTCCTGAAAAAACACCAGCCATCCAGGGACTATACCCAAAAAGCTGAGAAGACATCCTTCAGGAAAAACCAGCTTTCTGCAAAGGGGATTCTCTCCACCACAGGATCCCCAGGAACCACCAGAAAATAACCCCAAATTCCTAAGATAACACAATGGGTAGAGGCCAGCGTAAAAGCTCAAGCAACAAAAGACAAAGCAATATGGCATCTCCAGAACCCAGTTACCCAGGGGCAAGTAGCCCTGGACACCCCAGCATAACTGAAATCCAAGAAGATGACCTAACAAGTATGCTCATGAAGATGATAACAGAGGAAACAAATAAGATTCGTAAAGACATAGAGGAAGATAAACTCAAACAGAATATTGCCATCTGTAAAGAAATAGAGGAAGCTGCAGCCAAACAGTTTATGGCCTTTAGAAAGGAAATGCTTAAAACACTGAATGAAATGATAGAAACAGAGTTGAAGGAACTAAAAGAAAAACAGGAAAGTACAATCAGACAGGTGAAGGAAGTAAACAAAACAACTCAAGACCTGAAAATAGAATTGGAAAAATTAAAGAAAACACAAATGGAAGAAATAATGGAAAGGAAGAATCTAGGGAAAAAAACAGGAACTACAGAGGTAAGCATAACCAACAGACTAAAAGAGATGGAAGAAAGAATCTCAGGTGTAGAAGATACAATGGAAGAAATCAATGTATCTGTCAAAGAAAATGTTAAATCCGAAAAATTCCTGACACAGACCATCCAAGAAATGCAAGACAATATGAAAAGACAAAACCTAAGAATAATAGGTATAGAGGAAAAAGAAGACTCCCTTCTCCAAGGCCCAGAAAATATTTTCAACAAAATCATTGAAGAAAATTTCCCCAAGCTAAAGGAGAGGCCAATTAGAATACATGAGGCCTATAGAACACCCAACAAATTTGACCAGAAAAGAAAATCCTCCCGCCACATAATAATCAAAACAGTAAGTATACAGAACAATGAAAAAATACTAAAAGCTGCAAGGGAAAAAGCCAAGTAACATATAATGGCAAACCCATTAGAATCACACCTAACTTTTCAACAGAGACTATGAAAGCCAGAAGGGCCTGGACGGATATCATGCAGACCCTAAGAGAACACAGATGTCAGCCCAGGCTACTATACCCAGCAAAACTCTGAGTCCTCATAGATGGAGAAAACAAAATATTCAATGACAAAAACAAATTTCAACAATACCTACAAACAAAACCAGCATTACAGAAGACACTGGAAGAAAAAATACAACCCAAGAAAGCTAGCTACATTCAAGAAAACACAGGAAATAAATAACCTCACTTCAGTAAAACAAAAAGCAACCAAGCACACAACCTGATGACCACAGCCAACATCAAAATCAAGAGATCTAACAGCCACTGGTCATTAATCTCTCTCAACATCAATGGACTCAACTCTCCAATAAAAAGACACAGATTAACAGAATGGATACGTAAACAAAACCCAGCAATCTGTTGCATACAAGAAACACACCTAAGACACAAAGATAGACATTACCTGAGGGTAAAGGGTTGGAAGACGACTTTCCAAGCAAATGGACCCAAGAAGCAAGCAGGAGTAGCCATTCTAATATCTGATAAAATAGACTTTCAACCAAAATTATTCAAAAGAGATGGGGAAGGACACTTCATACTCATCAAGGGAAAATTCCACCAGGAAGACATCACAATCCTGAACATCTATGCCCCAAATACAAGGGCACCCACATTTGTGAAAGAAACATTGATAAAATTTAAAGCACATATAGATCCACACACATTAATAGTGGGAGACTTCAACACCCCACTCTCAACAAAGGACAGGTCAACCAAACAGAAATTAAACAAAGAAACAATGTCTCTGACAGAGGTCATGAATCAAATGGACCTAACAGACATTTACAGAACTTTACACCCAAACACAAAAGAATTTACCTTCTTCTCTGCACCTCATGGAACCTTCTCCAAAATAGACCACATAGTGGGTCACAAAGCGAGCCTCAACAGATACAAGAAGATTGAAATAATCCCATGTATCTTGTCTGATCACCATGGATTAAAGCTGTACCTCAACAATAACAGAAATAACAAAAAGCCTACACACACATGGAAACTGAACAACTTGTTACTAAATGACAGCTGGGTCAGGGAAGAAATAAAGAAAGAAATTAAAGTCTTTCTAGAAATCAATGAAAATGAAGACACAACATACCCGAACTTGTGGGACACAATGAAAGCAGTGCTAAGAGGAAAGTTCATAGCACTAAGTGCCTTCAAGAAGAAATTCGAGACAGCTCATTAAAGCACCCTAATGGCTCACTTAAAAACCCTAGAAAAAGAAGAAGCAGACACACCAAGAAGGAGTAGACAGCTGGAAATAATCAAACTCAGGGCTGAAATCAATCAATTGAAAACAAATAAAACAATTCAAAGAATCAATGAAACCAAGAGCTGGTTCTTTGAGAAAATCAACAAGATCGACAAACCCTTAGCCAGGCTAACTAAAAGGCAGAGAGACACCACCCAAATCAACAAAATCAGAAATGAAAAGGGGGATATAACTACAGACACTGAGGAAATCCAAACAATCATTAGGACTTACTTCAAAAGTCTATATGCCACAAAATTTGAAAATCTAAATAAAATGGACAATTTTCTTGATCGATTTGACTTACCAAAGCTGAACCAGGACCAGGTAAATCAACTAAATAGACCTCTATCCCCCAAAGAAATAGAAGCGGTCATCAAAAGTCTCCTATCCAAAAAAAGCCCAGGACCAGATGGCTTCAGCGCAGAATTCTACCAGACCTTCAAAGAAGAGCTAACACCAATTCTCTTCAAACTATTCCACAAAATAGAAACAAAAGGAATATTACCAAATTCATTCTATGAAGCCACAGTCACCTTGGTACCTAAACCTCACAAAGACTCAACAAAGAAAGAGAATTTCCGGCCAATCTCCCTTATGAACATTGATGCAAAAATACTTAATAAAATACTTGCAAACCGAATCCAAGAACACATCAAAGATATTATCTACTATGACCAAGTAGGCTTCATCCCAGGTATGCAGGGGTGGTTCAATATACGGAAATCCATCAATGTGATCCACCATATTAACAAACTGAAAGAAAAAAACCACATGATAATCTCCCTAGATGCTGAAAAAGCCTTTGACAAAATCCAACATCCATTCATGTTCAAAGTATTGGAGAGATCAGGGATACAAGGCACATATCTAAACATAGTAAAGGCGATATACAGCAAGCCTATAGCCAACATCAAACTGAATGGAGAGAAACTTAAAGCAATCCCACTGAAATCAGGGACAAGACAAGGCTGCCCACTCTCTCCATATCTCTTCAACATAGTGTTGGAAGTCCTTGCTAGAGCAATAAGACAGTTGAAGGAGATCAAGGGGATACAAATTGGAAAGGAAGAAGTCAAATTATCACTATTTGCAGATGATATGATAGTATACGTGAGTGACCCCAAAAACTCTACCAGGGAACTCCTACAGCTGATAAACACCTTCAGCAAAGTGGCAGGATACAAAATTAACTCAAAAAATCAGTAGCCCTCATGTATACAAAAGACAAAAGGGCTGAGAAAGACATTAAGGAAACAACATCCTTCACAATAGCCACAAATGACATAAGGTACCTCGGAGTAACCCTAACCAAGGAAGTCAAAGACTTGTATGAAAAAAATTTCAAATCTCTGAAGAAAGAATTAGAAGAAGATATGAGAAGATGGAAAGAACTCCCATGCTCATGGCTTGGTAGGATTAACATAGTAAAAATGGCCATCTTACCAAAAGCAATCTACAGATTCAAAGCAATGCCCATCAAATTACCAACACAATTCTTTACAGACCTGGAAAGGAAAATTCTCAACTTCATATGGAATAACAAGAAACCCAGAATTGCTAAAACAATCCTCTACAATAAAAGATCTTCTGGAGGTATCTCCATCCCTGATCTTAAGTTGTACTATAGAGCAACAGTTTTAAAAACTGCATGGTACTGGCATAGAAACAGAATGGTGGATCAATGGAACCGAACAGAGGACCCAGAAATAAACCCACACACTTATGGACACCTGATATTTGACAAAGACGCCAAAACCATACAATGGAAAAAAGATAGCATCTTCAACAAATGGTCTAACTGGATGTCTACATGTAGAAAAATGAAAATAGATCCATACTTATCACCCTGCACAAAACTGAAGTCCAAGTGGATCAAAGACCTCAACATAAAACCAGACACATTAAATCGGCTTGAAAAAAAAAAGTGGGAAATACCCTAGAACTCATTGGTACAGGGGAAAACTTCCTGAACAGAACACCAACAGCACAGGCTCTAAGAGCAACAACCAATAAATGGGACCTCATGAAACTGAGAAGCTTCTGTAAAGCAAAGGACACCATCATCAAAACAAAGCGACCAACCTACAGATTGGGAAAGAATCTTCACCAACCCTTTATCTGACAGAGGACTCATATCCAGTATATATAAAAAACTAAAGAAGCTGAAAAGCAGTAAACCAAGTAATCCACTTAAAAAATGGGGAACAGAGCTAAACAGAGAATTCTCTGTAGAGGAATAGCGAATGGCAGAGAAGCACTTAAAGAAATGCTCAACCTCACTAGCTATTAGGGAAATGCAAATCAAAACAACCCTGAGATTTCACCTTACACCCATGAGAATGGCCAAGATCAAAAACTCAAGTGACAACACATGCTGGAGAGGTTGTGGAGAAAGGGGAACCCTTCTCCACTGCTGGTGGGAATGTAAACTTGTACAACCACTCTGGAAATCAATCTGGCGCTTTCTCAGACAACTAGGAATAGCGCTTCCTCAAGATCCAGCCATACCACTACTAGGCATATATCCAAAAGAGGGTCAAGTACACAAAAAGGACATTTGCACAACGATGTTTGTAGCAGCTTTATTTGTAATAGCCAGAAGCTGGAAACAACCCAGATGCCCCTCAACTGAAGAATGGATGCAGAAATTGTGGTACATCTACACAATGGAATATTACTCAGCAATGAAAAATAAGGAAATCATGAAATTTGCAGGTAAATGGTGGGATCTGGAAAGGATCATCCTGAGTGAGTTGTCCCAGAAGCAAAAAGACACACATGGTATATACTCACTCATATAGACATACAACATAGGACAAACCCACTAAGACCTGTGCCTCTAAAGAAACTAAGCAAGAGAGAGGACCCTAACTAAAACGTCCAATCCCCATCCAGAAAGGCAAAGAGGATGGACATCAGAAGAAGAAGAAAACAGGAAACAACCTAGGAACCTACCACAGAGGGCCTCTGAAAGCCTCTGCCCTTCAGACTATCAAAGCAGATGCTGAGCCGGATGGGCAACTGTTGGGCAGGTGAACGGAATTTTAGGTAAGAACTGGGAAATAGTAAGAGCTGGAGAGGACAGGGTCTCCACAAGGAGAGCAACAGAACAAGAAAATTTGAACATAGGGAACTTCCCAGAGACTCATACTCCAACCAAGGACTATTCATGGAGATAACCTAGAACCCCTGCACCGATGTAGCCCAGGGCAGTTCAGAGTCCAATTGGGTTACATAGTAATGTGAAGAGGGACTGCCTCTGACATAATTTGATTGGCCTGCTCTTTGATCACCTCCCTCTGGGGGTGGGGGAGCAGCCTTACCAGGCCACAGTAGAGGACAATACAGCCACTTTTGATGTGAACTGACAGACTAAGATCAGAAAGGAGAGGAGAACCCCCCCTATTAGTGGACTTGGGGAGTGGCATGCAAGCAGAGGGAGGAGGGAGGGTGGGATTGGGAGGAGAGGAGGGAGGGGCTTATGGGGGATGCAGAATGAATAAAGTGTAATTGATGAAAAATTTAAGAAAAAAGGGAAAAAAATAATTTAAGAACCTTAAATGACTTTCAAAATTGGAGGAAAACATGGAGTTAGTCAATTGGCATGGAGCACGTCTCGCCCCTGGGGGCAATGGTCTCCTGAACCTACTCAGACCTCGGACACCACCACTGCTAGTTCTAGAACTGACGCAGGATGTTCCAACGAGGGGGTTAAGGCTTCTCATAATATTTCCTATAAGCCCACACCTGTTTGTCTATATCCCCCATTTTTATTCATTATTATCCAGATAGAGCCAAGTAATTGTGGTAATGATACTTGCTTTTTTCCCAATGCTGGAATGCTAGTAAATCTAGGTATGCCCTGGTTACTCGCATGCCTCACTGGGTGCCTGTGCCCATTGATGCCCCTCACGCTATGACTCTCTTCAGACAGAAAAGGGATCTTGGAACTACAGCCACCATTGTTACTACCATCTCATTGACGGCTGTTGGAGCTACCACCAGGGCATTAGCCATGAGTCATACTGGGCAGACTGCTCAGACCCTGAATAATCATTTAGCCAATGTAGCTCATGCCTTAGTTGTACATAAAGGAATTAATGCTCAACTAAAAGGAAGCTTGATGGTGTTCAATCAGAGGATTGACCTCTTGCAGGAGCAAATTGATACCCTATGGCAAATCGCTCAATGAAAGTATGGCTGTCAATGAAAGTATGCTGGACTTTGTGTCACTAGCATACAACATGAGAATTTTTCCTGTGCTGCAAATCTGTCTAAACAATTGTAGAGCTATATTTTGGGTAATTGGACTGGAGAATTCGATACTACGATGGAGCAGCTGAGAGTGGCCATTGTCACAGTAAATTCTACCAGAGTGGACGCAGGACTAGCCACAGGATTATCAACATGGATTGCTGCAGCCATGAATCATCTGAAGGAATGGGCGGGCATGGGAGTGTTAGCAGGCCTTCTGGTGTTGGTCTCCTTGGTTTGCCTGTGGTATATATGCAAGATTAGAGTCTCACAACAGTGTGATGCAGCCATGATCATTCAGGCCTTTACAGCCATTGAAGCAGGACATTCTCCCCAAGCATGGTTGGATACCATAAAAAGCTAAAATGATACGCTCAGGATGCGAGGCTAAGCACTGCACTCAGGGTCAGCCGCTTTGGACCCAGAGAAGAGCATGTCTGATTGCATGCGGGTTGATGCCCCAGGTCCCGCCTCTTAGAAAAAGGTATCGGACGGGTCTGATGCTCTTTGGGTGGATGACACCTAAATGAACATCTGTACAAAGTCCCAATTTATTTCTAATATCAGAGATCAGACCTCTACTCTTGCCTGGTGCGTCTAAAACAAAAAGGGGGAACTGTAGAGAGCTGCGGAATGCTATGCCTTAAAGATGGAGCTGGTTTCCGCCTTCCACCTTCCCGATGGTGAGTGCTCTCTGTCACGAACAACTCCACATTTGGCTAAGGCCGAGGATCTGGCTTGCTTCCATGTATGTGGACCTATCTGCATTGCCCCCGTGGCACGCCTGGGTTGGCTACCCAGAGGCTATTTAAGCTGTGGGCTGGCTTTCCCCAGGGTCCGAGGATTGTTCAATGTTCCTGAATAAACTGCATTGAAAAAAAAATACAGTATATACTCACTCATATAGACATGTAATATAGGATGAACCTACTGAAATGTGTATATCTAAAGAAACTAATGAAGAGAGAGGACCTTTACAAAAATGCTCAGTCCCAATCCTGAAAGGCAAAGAGAAAGGCCATCAGAGGAAGAAGAAAACAGGCAAGAGGCTGGGAACCAGCCACAGAGGGCCTGTAAAAGGTTCTTCCCTGCAGACTATCAAAGCAGATGCTGAGACTTATGGCCAAATATTGGACAGTGTGCATGGAATCTTATGTAAGAAGTGGGAAATAGTAAGATCTGGAGAGGTCAGGAACTCCACAAGGAGAGCAACAGAACCAGAAATTTGAACACAGGGTCTTCCCAGAGACTCATACTCCAACCAAGTACCATAAATGGAGATAACCAAGTACCCCTGCACAGATGTAGCCCATGGTATTTTAGTGTCCAAATGGGTTACATAGTAATGGGAAGAGGGTCTGCCTCTAACATAAACTGATTAGCCTGTTCTTTGATCCCCTCTCCCTGAGGGGGGAGCAGCCTTACCAGGCCACAGAAGATGACAATGCAACCACTCATGATGAGATCTGATAGACTTAATCAGAAGGAATGAGAGGAAGACCACCCCTATCAATGGACTTGGGGAGGGGCATTCATGAAGAAGAGGAAGGGAGGTTGGGATCGGGAGGGGAGGAGTGAGGGACTTATGGGGGAATCAGAGTTAATAAAGTGTAATTAATAAAATAAAAAAGAACAAATTTACAGTTAACTTGGTGTATCTGGCTCTTCATCTTTGGGGTGGGTTTCTGAAGCAAATTGGCTAATGAACTGGTTCCTAACATAAAAAAAATACATAATTTTAGTATGTGTTTTTCTTATACTCATTAGAACATGATCAAATCTCAGTGCCAGTCCCTTAAAGAAAGTTGAGTTCATCTTTGCTGCACCCTGACCCCACCCCCAAGAAGAAGCCATCAGTCCTGAAGAGCTCTATACTTCTTCTCTTTGATCACTGTTTTCTTATGTATTTATTTATTAGGATTTATCAACTTTGTATTCCCTCCGCAATCCCCTAGCACTTCTTCTAATCCCACCCAAACTCCTCCTTCTACTCCCTGATAGGGGACATCTTCCTCCCCCTTCTATCTTACTCTAGATTCTCACATGTTAACAAGGCTGACTGGATCTTCTTTGTGGTCTAATTTTCAAGGAATTGTGTATCTTGTATCTGCAATTTCCTCTACTTAGGACACTCTTCCCACCTCCTCTCCTACTAAGGGCTTAGCAGAGAACTAAGGGCAGGGATAATTTCATAGGGAAATCCCATTTAGAGCTGGGTGTCTTAAGGTCCCTCTCTGAATAAGATTGGACTGTGGTTCTCTATATGCAATTCCATTTGATGCAGAAGGAAGCATCTCTGTGAATAGAAGAACATGGAACTGATCTATCAGTTGAGGGCAGAGAGCAACATATTTTAATAACAACAGCATTGGTTGCTTGATAATTTCCATGGGATGCACTGGCCCACCAACTCAATTAACTGACACTAATCCCTATAATGGAAGACTGCTTTGTTCATAATAGATGGCCTTTTAGAACTTTTTCCACACTGTTAGGAGACATCCTAATAACACAATATATACCATATTTGTCTTTCTGCATTTTAGTTATTTCACCAGGATGATTTCTCCTGGTTCCATCCATTTGCCTGAAAATATCTTGTTGTCATTTTCTTCCCTGAATAATACTCCATTATAGAAATATTCTACATTTTCCCCAAAGGAGATTGTGAGTCCTCTTCTTTAGTACTTAGAAGTTGCTGGGACTTTAATCATTGTATTGAATGACAAACTATTAGGATAACTATGTTTTTTTTTTTTGTTTGTTTTGTTTTTCTGTATTTTTGTTTTTTTTAGCCTAGAAGTCCCTCTATCTTCTTCCCAGTGAATTGAATTGCAATGTCCCCTTGAAGATCATCTATTAACAAATGAATTCCCTAGTGAGGAACTGTCTGGGAAGTGTTAGGAGGTATGGCCTCATTAGATATTATAATTCCTATTGGAGTTATATTATAGAAGGTTGTGCATTAAGGTTGATATGCCAATGAATGTGAGCATACAGAATGGAGTCTCTGTTGGTCTCTGTCTCTTTATATCTTTGTTTCTGTTGGTCTCGGTTTCTTGATTTTTGAATCTATCTGTAGCTCTTTCTCTCTCTGTATCTCTCAGTCTCCCTGTCTCTGCCTACTGCATGTGGTTCAATATGAGATATTCAGTTCTGCTGAAGGACTACAACAAGATGACTGACTGCTTGCTGATGTGACATCCTGGATGGTCCTTAAAATACAAGCAAGGTCCCAATTAAAAGTTTGTGTACAAAGAATTGCATTGGTCAGGGAACATTTTGCCTATAACGTAATTCACTGACTGAGGACATATCTGTGCAATTAAAAAATAATAATGAAATCTATGATAATGTGAAACTCACATGTCTAGGACACCTGACTTTATTAATGAACTCTTGAAAGAAATATGTGACACCTTTCCTGAACTAAGAGTCTTGGGAACAGGAATGGTCATCTCTGGGTTGTATGCTTTCAGCTACCCAGATTGAGGGATGAAGGGCTGCTCAGCCTTTCTCCCAAGCAGGCTGTCCACTTGGCTCTTTTAATAAGTGGCACCTGAAAATCTTACTGGCTTTCACTTGTTGCATGACAGCATTTTCCAACTTAACCAATCAGCACCTGAGAGAATCTTGAGGTTTCATGGAGATGAGTAAAAAAAAAAAAAACTTTTCCTCAGTGTTCACTATCTCTGATCCTCTGCACATGTGACTTTTTCTTGCATAACCAAACAAGCCTTTATCTCATCCCTTTATCCAGATCCCACACCTTTACTCCTGTTTACCTCTGTGACAACCTCAGGTAGGAAATGAAACTATAATAGTACTTCATTTAATTGGACAGTTTACTAAGTAGGGACGCTTCAAAGTGATATGGGATTAAGGGAAATGTACTGAATGACAAGGTGGTCTCATATTGTGGTTTTGGATCTGAAATTTCCAAGTTGGGACTTTGATCTAAGCAGTTATTCAGGTACTTCTTAGTGGACCTTCACAGTCTTATTGATATTATAGGATGGCAGGGTCTAGAGTTCTCTGGGGTAGGTAGTCTTTAAAAGCAAGGAAAATAGAAGGAAAACAGAAAAGTCTTGGCACTCGTTTGGCTGAAACACCTAAATATCAGTGCATATAAGAATAGAACAGTGGGACAATAAACTATATGACATATGGTTCTCTTCCACATTAGTGTTGCCAACCCTCTATGAACAGAGTTGCCTTGTCTGACCTATCTTGATTGGCAGCTTTGTCCTACCAATGAGTCAATGAGCACTCCTTCTGGTCCTGGGGTTTACAGATAAAAATGGTCTTTTAGGACAAAGAAAAGGATTGTGTTATATACCTAGGACACAAAAGCAGCTGTGTTTCCTGCTGCTGTCATCCAGATAGACCCTCTGAATGTAGTGTTAGTTCCAGGACTGCTTGTTCAGAGGTGCTACCTGAGCTCATGGTGTCTGAGGTAGCTTGGTAAACACTACTTCCTTCCAAGTATGCTCAGCTAGATAAACAGTTCCTGGAAAGCATCCTTTACAAAGTCAAACTCTGCCCTCCATTAGCAGAATATTTTATCCATGTTAAAACCCATTGTAATTTCATATAAGATACATTAAACTTCTTTTCCATTGCTTCCAGGTTCAAATTACTAAATTTGTGTCACATGAAAACATTTATTTTTTTAATGCATAAATTAAAGTATGTGTTGGAACATGATCAGAGTCTCAGTGACAAGTCTCTTAAAGAAAACTGAGTTCATCCTTGCTGAACACTGGCACCACTCCCAAGAAGAAGCCGTAAGTCCTGAAGAGCTCTACTCTTCATCACCTTGAACACAGTTTTTCTTAAGTATTTATTTATATGGATTTGTTCCCTTTATATCCCCTCTTCTGCCCACTCTCTCTTCTCCTTCTAGTCCCACCCACCATCCTTCTTCTACACCTATGCCCTTTCTAAAATTCTCCTGATAGGGGAGGTCCTCATCCCCCTTCTATCTGACCCTAGCTTATCAGTTCTCATCGAGGCTGGCTGCATCATCTTCCTCTGCATTCTGATTTTCAAGGCATTGTTCTCCTTGTGTCTCAATTCCATCTACTTATAACATTCTTCCTGCCTCCTCTCCTGCAGGCTTCCCAGAGCTCTGAGGTGAGGGAGAATTTCACAGGGAAATCTCATTTAGAGCTGGGTGTTTTAAGGTCTCTCTGTGCATAATATTGTACTGTGGGTCTCTGTATGCAATCCCAGTTGATGCAGAAGTAAGCAACACTGTGGATACAAGAACATAGCCCTGATCTACCAGATGAGGGCAGAGAGCAACATACTTTAATAACAAGAGCCTGGATTTCTTGAAAATTTCTGCAAGATGCCCTGGTGCAACAACTCTATTAACTGCCACCCAATCCCTCTAGCAGAAGACTGGTTTGGTCACAACTGATGGTCTTTCAGAACTTTATTTCCTACAATTAGGAGACCTCCTAAAAGTGAATATATACCATATTTGTCTTTCTACCTTTTAGGTACTTCCCCCAGGATGATTTTTCTTCGTTTCATCCATTTGCCTGAAAATGTCATGATGTCATTTTTTTTTTTTTTAGCTGAATGATACTTCTTTATGGAAATATTACACATTTTTCCTAAAAGATATTGTCAGTCCTGTTCTTTAGAACTTGGAAGTTGCTGGGAGGTTAATTATTATATTGAATGAAAACCCTCAGGATAACTACATTCTTTTAGCCTAGAAGTCCCACCATCTTCCTCCACTTCATGGTGATCTAAATGCAATATCCCCTTGAAACTTCTCTATTTATATTTTTAATCACCAGTGAGTAAATGTCTTGGAAGTGTCTATATAAAATTGATTCTCTTGTGTCTCAGTCTCTGTCACATCAGGTGATTAAGGTCTCTCTATTTCTAACTCTGTCTATCTAGGTATTTCTCTCTCAGTCTCTGTCTCTCTGTTTTCCTATCTGTTCTGAAATGCTCTAAGTTCTTCTGAAGGATTACAACAAGATGACTCTTTGCTGACATGACATATTGTATAGTCTTTTTAAAAATATAAGCAAGGTCTCAATTAAATGCTTTTTGCTCAAAGATTTGCCTTGTTCTGAGAGCATTTTCCAGTAAGTAATTCACTGACTGCAGACATATTTGTGAATTTAAAAAATAATAATAGAATCTGTGATAACGTGAAAGTCACATGTCAAGGAAACATGACTTTATTAATGACCACTTGGAAGAAATATGAGACACTTTTCCTGAACTAAGAGTCTTGGACACTGGAAATGTCTTCTCTGTATTGTGTGTTTTCAGCTTCTCAGATTGAGGCATGTAGTGCTGCTCAGCCTTTCTCTGAAGCAGGCTATTCATTTGGCCCTTTTAATACCTCACTCCTGAAATTCTTACTGGCTTTTACCTGTTTCATGACATCATTCTCCCTCTTACTGAATCAGTACCTGAGAGAATCTTGAGGTTTCCATGGAGATGAGTCAACAAACTTTCCTCAATGTCCAGTATCTAGGATCCTGTGCACAAGTGACTCATTCTTTATAACCCAACAAACCTTCATCATCTCTTTAATAACATCAAACAGCTTTACTCCTGTTTCTCTTTGTGACAATGCCGGGAGGAAAAGAAACTTAAATGTTTATTTCATTGGTCAGCTTTCCTTAATAGGGAAGCTTCAAAGTGTTGTGGGATTAAAGAGCTGTAGAAAATGATAATATGGTCTCTTACTGTTGTCTTAGATCTGAAAATTCCTAGGTTGTGACTTTGAACTCAGCATTTACTCCATTCTAACTTAATGTACCTTCACATTGTTATTGATATAAGAGTCTGGCAAGGTCTAGCCTTTCCTTGGTATTGAGTCTTTATAAGGAGGGGAAAAGAAGGAAACCAGACAATTCCTTGGCCTGGTTTGACTGATACAGAGAAAGATTTTTGTGTGGAAAAGGAGAAAAGAGGGACAATGAAGTATTTGACAGCTGATGTGTTCCACACTAGTGTTGCCAAACATCTGTGGGCAAAGTTGCCCTGACTGATCTTCCTGGAATCGGCAGTTGTGTGCTACTCAGAGGTTAGTGAGAAACCCTCTTAGTCCTGGGATTTACAGTTATACCTGGGCCTTCAGGACAGAGAAAAGTGAAAGTATTATAAGCCTAAGACACAAGAGCAGCTGTGTTTTCTTATGTGGTCCTCTAGACAATCCCTCTAAATGTAGTGTTATTGCTAGGACTGCTTGTTCAGAGTTGCCACCTGTCAGTATCCCTCTCTCTTCATTGCTGCTTGTGGTTCAGTAGGAAAATATCTCAGTTCTGGTGAAGGACTAAAACAGGATGATGTATGCAAACATGACATTCTGGGTGGTCTCTGTAAAAATATAAGCAAGATCCAAATTAAACGCTTTTTGAAGAGTTGCCTTGGCCAGAGAAAATTTTCCCACTAAGTAATTCATTGACAGAGGACATATCTGTGCATTTAACAAACAATAATGGAATCTGTGATATGCTGTTCCATTGTCAGTTTTAAATTTCATAGGAACTCCGAGAACATTAAAAGCCTGTAGAAAATGAGCAATAACATTCTTTGCAGCTTTTCCTGGTTTAGGAGTAGTAAAAATAAGTCCAGAATGGGTATCTAGGCAAATATGTAAAAATTAATTTTTTTAAATTCAGGAATATGAATAATATCCATTTGCCAAATCTGATTTGAAGCCAATCTTTTAAGATTGACTCAAAATGAGGAATAGGCTAAAATTGAGGACAAGTACTTCAAGGCTTGACTATACTATGGGACTGTTCCTTAGTCAACCCAAAATTTAAGTCTCAAGGTTAGACTATTAAGATGATGCATATTATGGGCATCCTGGGCTCTTTTTAACTGTGAACAGTAAACTTTGGTGGCTTTTCTGCCAATACATTTCCTTTAGACAGGGGTCTGGGCAAATTAGAATGAGCCCTCAACTGTCCTATAAAAAAGGAAAGTTTTTTTTTAATTGAATTTTGAATTTGTAAAAATTGAATTCCAGCAGGAGAAGAAGATGTCTGAATTTGACCTGCAGTGTCTAACCTAGGCAAAGACTGAGCTACATATGCACTATCTGTAAAAATGTTCAAATACTGCTTATTAAAACTTGGAAAGAGAGCCAATACTGCAGATAACTCTGTTATTTGTGCAGATGTGTTAGACATTTGAAAATATGTTGTTTTTCTTTTATAAGCATATGCAGCAACACCAGATAATGAACCATCATTAAATACCATTAAACTATCAACAATTGGGCTAACTTTTTTTTTTAATGGAAAAACTATAGGTTGCACCTATAGAAACTTAAATAATTTGTTTTTCTGTGTCTCACCAGTTTGGACTCTGTGATAATAAGCTTACATATGTTTAAATGCCATATTTGTCAGATCTCTGGCAAGTCTGAGAGCCAGCACATTTGAGTTACTCTTTGTCTATCTTTATCATCTGCTCTAAACTTCATCCTATAAAACAGGATGTTATAATCTCAATTTTGGTATATTTTTCAAACGTATATTTTAGAACCAAATTTTAGGTAGATTTACAGAGGAAAACTTTATGGTTAACCATTTTAGATTTAACCTTAAAAAAGAAGAGAGACAAAAAAACCTAAACAAGGAAACTAGGTAAAATTCAATTTTGTACTCAACTATAATATTTAGCATAACTTTAAATCTGCTCTTTTTAAACTAAAATCAAAGAAAAACTTTTAATTAAACCTAATTTATAAAGAGGCTAGCAAATCTTATCAATCCCATCATATTGTATTAAAACCTAACAGCAAAAAATTAAAGGACAAAAGTTTTATTTAACATTAAATGGAGAACTAAAATTAGCCTGTAGCCTTCTACAAAAATGGACTATTCTGGCTTTACCAATATATAGGCCAGAAAGAAGCAACATTAAATTATTTATTTAGGTACTGGCAGCCTGTTTCTTATAAGGGTTAACAATAATCTGAATATTACACTGCATAACCCTGGACTAACATGGAACAGCAGTCCTTTTTTTTTTTCCCTGTAAAAGAGCATAAGAAAACATTTTGCATTGTAGAATCTCCAGCCCTTTAAAATGAAGAACAACATATTTTACAGTTTTTTTACATAATATATTGTAATAACTGAAATTTTTGTTTAATTGGCTTAAACAGCATGGCTTGATTTTACTTTGTAAACTTAATTAAAAAATACCAAAGTTTTTCATTTCCCCAAAGTGTTGAAAAACTGTTTTAAGTTCTTTGTTAGACTACCCAGGGTTACTATTTTAAAATATCTGATAAATTTTAAAATGTTTTAGAATTTAACTCCAATGGTCCAGGACCAAACTCAGAGGTGTTGATTCAAATCGTCTCATATCTAAAAATATCCAAGTCTACAGATAAACATATACACACAGAGATAAATAAGGAATATAGAAATCTGACATTGTCACTTGGAGTAACCAGAATACCCAAATATCAGGACTTTACCAGCCTGTACTGGACAGAAGACCCACAGATTCCAGGAGTGGATACCTTCATGTGTCCCCTCCACACACATAGATTCCAAAAGGAGCAGAGCCCTTTCCACAGCTTCCAAATGGAGAGCTGGCTCCAGCAGCCCTCTTCTCATACAGAATAGGGTCCCAGTAACCCTCTCTCCTGGTCCCAAAAGAAGTAGATCCTTTATGGGCTTCTTCCATGGGAATTGGTGTGTCCTCTGGATTCTCTCTACCAGATTGTAAACTCTACAAGTTTCCTAGACCTCGTGAGCAAAGCAAAACCAGAAACCAAAACTGAGGCTGGCAGACAGAAACAAGAAATACAGAGACAAAGACAAAAAAAAGAAGTATCTGCTTTTTAGACATTTAAATATTTTTTTTCTTAAATCTGTTTTTGTAATAGTAAAAGAAAGCATCATCTTTAGGAGTGAAATCATAAAGCACGTTTATAATTTTAAAAGAGAAAACCAGACTTTAAAATTTACCAGTGCAAAAAATCCAATTTTATTATTATTGTTGTTGTTGTTATTATTTTGTAATTTTAATTTCTCTTGTTCCCTTAATAACTGAACTTGTTCCCTTTCTAATTGGACCTTCTCTCAGAGAACAGTAATAGCCTCCTGCAGTGGTTCCATATCTCCTACACATGTGGTAGGGAAAGCCATGGGGCCAGAGGGCTCAGGATGCCAGTCTGAATTATGAGACATGGCAGTTTCTTCCTCTGACTTCCTGGGACTGGTTTCCCTGATAAAAGTGAAATATCTGTGAATGAAAAAGGAGAACTGAGGGGCAAGATAATATTTGACAGCTGGTGCTATTACACACTAGTGTTGCCAATCCTCTATTAGCAAGATTGCCTAGGTTGATCTGGCAGGAATTACAGCTGTGTCCTACTTAGTGGTCAGTGAAGAACCCTCCTAGTCCTATGTTTTACAGTTATTCCTGAGCCTTCAGGACAGAAAATTGAATCCAAATTATATGCCTAGTACATAAGAACAGCTGTGTTTCCTCACGTACTCCTCCAGACAGTCCCTCTAAATGTAGTGTTAGTGCTTGTTCAGAAGTGCCATCTGAGCTCATGGGATTTGAGGTAGCTGGGTAACCACTAGTTCATGACTAGCATTCTCTACTACATAATGAGTTCCTGGATATCATAACATTTAGAATCAAACTCTGCCCTTCTTTAGCGGAATCTTTTCTCCATGTTAAAAGTCATTGTAAAAAGTTGTCAACATATTACTTTTACTGCATATGTAGGAATTTTATATAACATACATTACAATACTTTTCAATTACTCCCAGATTCAAGTACCTACCCATGTGTCACACTAAGAATTTGTTTTTATTTTAATTACATAAATTGAAGTATGTGTTGTTCATATGCTCATTGAAACATGATCAGAGTCTCATTGCCATGTCCCTTAAAAACAAAACAAAACAAAACTGAGTTCATCTTTGCTGCACCCTGGCACCACCCCAAAGAAGAAGCCATAAGTCCTGAAGAGCTCTATACTTTATCACCTTGATCAGTTTTTCTTATATATTTATTTATTATGATTTGTTTCCTTTGTATACCCTCTGCTGCCCCCTCTCTCTTCTACTTCCAGTCCCACTCACCCTCCTTTTTCTACCCTTATGCATTTCTCTAATTACCCCTTTGTATCTCACCCTAGCTTATCAGGTATCATCAAGGATGGCTTAATCATTTTATCCTACGTCCTCATTCTCAGGGTATTGTTCTCCTTGTGTCCTCAATTCCCTCTACTTAAAACACTCTTCCTGCCTTCTCTCCTGGAGGCTTCCCAGAGCTCTGAATTGAGGGAGAATTTCATGGGGAAATCCCATTTAGAGCTGGGTATTTTAAGGTCTCTCTTTGCATATCAGAGTATGGGTGTCTGTATGCAATCCCATGTGATGCAGAAGGTAGCATCTCTATGAATCCAAGAACATGGCATTGATCTATCAGTTGAGGGCATAGAGCAATATATTTTAATAACAACAGCCTGGGTTGCTTAAAAATTTCCGTAGTATGCCTAGGCCTAACAACTCAATTTACTGCCACCAAATCCCCCTACTGGAAGACTGGTTTGGTCACAAAAAGACCTATTGGAACTTTATCCCCCACTATTAGGAGACCTCCTAATAAGTGAATACATACTATATTTTCTTTCTGCATTTTAGTTGCTTCACCCAGGATTATTTTTTACTGGGTTCATCCATTTACCTGAAAATATCATGATGTCATTTTCTTAGCTGAAGAATGCTTCCTTATAAAAATATTCCAAAACCTCAAGATTCTTCAAGGTGCTGGTTGGCTAAGAGGGACAATGATGCCATGCAAAAGGTGAAATCCAGTAAGAGTTTCAGGAGCCAGTTATTAAAAGGGCCAAGTGGACAGTCTGCTTGAAAGAAAGGCTGAGCAGCCCTACTTGCCTCATAATATAATATAATATAATATAATATAATATAATATAATATAATATAATATACATTACACTCGTTTTCCATTGCTTCCAGGTTCAAATTCCTATCATGTGTCACACTAACAATTTTTATTTCTTTAAAATACATAAATTCAACTATGTGTGGTTCTTCTATTCATTGGACCATGATCAGAGTCTCAGTGCCAAGTCCCTCTAACAAAACAAAAGAAATTTGTTTTGATCCTTGCCTCACACTGGTACCATTCCAAAATGAACTCATCAGTCCTGAAAAGTTATGTAATTCATTACCTTGAATACAGTTTTTCTATGTATTCATTTATTACGATTTGTTCAATTTGTATTCCCTCTCCTGCCCCTCACACTTCTCCTTCCAGTGCCACACAGCCTCCTTCTTCTACTAAATGCTCTTTCTCTAGTTCCCTGATATGGGAGGTCCTCTTCTCCCTTATATCTGACCCTAGGCTATCAGGTCTCATTAAGGCTGGCTTCATCATCTTCCTCTGTGGCCTGATTTTTAGGGCATTGTTCTTCATGTGTCCGCAATTCCCTAACAGCAGCATTACCAGAAGATAAATCAATAGTAAATATTAATAGTCACATACAACAGGGTCTCTGCAAGGAAACCCATATGATGCAGAAGAAAGCATCTCTGTGGATCCAAGAACATGGCACTGATTAATCAATTGAGGGCAGAGAGCAACATATGTTAATAACAACAGCCTGGTTGCTTGAAATTTTTCATAGGATGCCCTGGCCCTACATCACATTTTACTGCCCCCAATTCTCCTAGTGGAAGAATGGTTTGTTCACAAAAGATGGCCCATTGGAACTTTACCCCTCACTATTAGGAGACCTCCTAATTAGTGAATACATACCATATTTGTCTTTCTGATTTTAGTTATTTTCACACTGGATCATTTTTCCTGGTTTGATCCTTTTGCCTAAAAATGTCATGATGTCATTTTATTAGCTGAATAATACTCCATTAATGAAATATTCTACTTGTTTCAAAAGAAAATTGTAAGTCCTGTTTTTTTGTTTGTTTGTTTGTTTGTTTTTGTTTATTTTTTTTTAGGATTTTGAGGTTGCTGGTACTTTGATCATTGTCTCTGTCACTTTTTATCTTTGTTTCTATTGGTCTTGGTCTCTCTATTTATGAATGTGTCTCTCTAGTTCTTTCTCTCTATACCACTGTCTCAATTTCTCTGTTTTGTTCAGTATGAAAAGCTCTCAGCTCTGCTTAAGGACTACAACAAGATGACTGCTTGCTCACATGACGTCCTGGATGATTTCTGTAAAAATATAAGCAAGGTCCCATTTGAATGCTGTATGTCCAAAGAGTTAACTTGGTCAGTGAGTGTTTTCACAGTAAGTAATTCACTGTGTGAGGACATATCTTTGCATTTAACAAATAATAATGGAATCTGTGATAAAGTGAAAGTCATATGTTAAGGACACATGAATTTGTTAATGAACACTGGAAAAAATATGTGACACCTTTTTTGAACTAAAAGTCTTAGAAACAGGAACTTTTATCTCTGGGTTGTATGCTTTCAGCTGCCCAGATTGAGGCATGTAGGGCTGCTCAGCCTTTCTCACAAGCAAGCTGTCCACTTGGCCCTTTTAATACCTGGTTCCTGAACCTCTGACAGGTTTTCATCTGTTTCATGACATCATTTTCCCTCTCAGCAAATCAGAACCTGAGAGAAGCTGAGGCTTCCTTAAAGATGAGTAAACAAATTTTTTTGTGTGTCCAATATCTGTGATCCTGTGCACAGTGACTTCTTCTTATGAAACCCAACAAGCCTTTATTTCATCCCTTTATCTAGATCCCACACTTTTACTCTTGTATATTTTTGACAATGTCATGTAAGAAATGAAACTTTAAGGTTTATTTAATTAGACAGCTTCCTAAGTAGGGAAGCTTCAAAGTTATGTGGGATTAAGGGGAATGAACTTAATGACAAGTAGTCTCCTATTGTTGTCTTGGATCTGAAATTTCCTAGGGTGTGTCTTTGAACTGAGCATTTATTTGCATACTCAAAAAAATGTACATTCACTTTCTTATTGATATAATAGGATGGCAGGGCCTATGAGCACTGTGGTATTGAGTCTTTAAGAGCAGAAAAAGAGAAGGAAAATAGACCATTCCTGAGACTGGTTTGACTGAAACAAAGAAAGATCAGTTTGTATAAAAGAAGTGGGGGCAATAAACTATTTGCTAGTGCTATTCCACAATAGTAGGAGTTACCATATAGAATATGGTGTTCACTGAGGTACACTATCATATCATCTGCAAATAGTGATACTTTCGCATTTCTATTCCCTTGACATACTTCCAATGCTTTATTGTTCTAGCAAGGACTTCCAGAATTATGTTGGATAAGGAGAGAGTTAGCAGCCTTGCCGTTTCACTGATTTCAGTAAAATTGATTTAAGTTTCTCCCCATTTATTTTGATATTGGCTATAGGCTTGCTGTAAATTGCCTTTACTATATGTAGATATGTGCCTTGTATCCCTGATCTCTCCAATGACTGAAACATGAATGGATGTTTTTTCAGAAGCTTTTTCAGCATCTAAGAAGATTATCATGTGGATTTTTTATTTCTGTTTGTTAATATGGTGGATCACAGTGATGGATTTCTGTATATTGAGCCACCGCTGTATAGCTGGGATGAATCCTACTTGGACATAGTGGATGATATCGTTGTTACATTCTTTTAGTTGGTCACAGACATGAACTACCTTACTGTGAGCCTAAGCAAGCGACTCAAAGATTTGTCTGAAAAAAAAATCAAGTCTCTGAACAAAGAATTAGAAGAAGGTATCAGAAGATAGAACGATCTCCCATGCTCATGGAATGGCAGGATTAACATAGTAAAAATGGCCATCTTACCAAAAGCAATCTACAGATTCCATGCAGTTCTCATCAAATTACCAACACAATTCTTTACAAACCTTGTAAGAAAATTTCTCAACTTCATTTGGAATAACAAGAAACCCAGAATCAATAAACCAATCCTCTACAATAAAGGATCTTCTGGAGGTATCATCATCCCTGATCTCAAGCTGTACTATACAGCAACAATAATAAAATCTGCATTGTCCTGGCATAGAATCAGAATGCTGAATCAATGGTACAAAATAGAAGAGCCAGAAATAAACCCACACACTTATGAACACCTCCGTTTTGAGAAATATGCCAAAACCAAACAATGGAAAAAAATAGCATCTTCAACAAATGGTTATGGTCTAACAGGGTGTCTACATATAAAAAAAATGCAAATAGATCCACACTTATCAGCCTGCATAAAACTAAAGTACAAGTGGATCAAAGATCTCAACATGAAACCAGACACATTAAATCAGTTACCAAAAATAGTGAGGCACAGCCTTGAACTCATTGACCCAAGACATAACTTCCTGAACAGAACACCAACAGCACAGGTTCTAAGAGCAAGAATCAGTAAATGGGACCTCATGAAACCATGAAGCTTCTGTAAAGCAAAGGACATTGTCTTCAAAACAAAATGAATGCCTACAGATTGGGAAAAAAATCTTCAACAAGCCTCTATGTGACAAAGGGCTAATATTCAGTATACAAAAAGAACTAAAGAAGTTGAAAAGCAACAAATCAGTTAATCCAATTAAAAAATGGGGAACAGAGCTAAACAGATAATTCTCCATAGAGGAAAAGAAACAGTTAAAGAATAACTCAACTTCATTAGCCATCAAGGAAATGCATTTCAAAACAATCCAGAGATTTTACCTTACACCCCTCAGAATAGCCAAAATGAAAACTCAAGTGACAATACATGCTGGAGAGAATGTGGGCAAAGGGGAATCCTCCTCCACTTCTGGTGGGAATGTAAACTTGTGAAACCCTCTGGAAATTAATCTGGTCTTTCTCAGACAACTAGGATTAACACTTCCTCAAAATTCATCTATCTACCTCTAAGCATATATCCAAAAGAGGCCCAAGTTCACAATAAGGACATATGCCCAACCATGTCTATACAGCTTTATTTGTAATACCCAAAACATGGAAATAACCCAGACACCCCTACCTACCCACCACCGACTGAAGAGTGGATACAGAAATTGTGGTACATCTACACAATGGAATATTACTCAACATTAAAAAAAATCATGAAGTTTGAAGTCAATGGTGGGAACTGGAAAAGATCTTCCTGAGTGAGCTATTGCAGAAGCAGAAAGACACGCTTACTAAAAAAGATATAATATAAGATAAACCTCCTAAAATTTGTACACCTAGATAAATTAACCAGAGGGAGGACTCTGGCTAAAATGTTCAATCCCCATCCCGAAAGACAAAGATGTTGGACATGAGCAGAAGGAAAAAACAGGGTACAAGTTAGGAGCCTGCCACAGAAGACCTCTGAAAGGCTCTGCCCTGCAGACTATCAGAGCAGATGCTGAGAATCACGGCCAACTCTTGGGCACAGTGCATGGAATCTAATGAAAAAGAAGTGGGAAATAGTAAGATCTGGAGAAGACAGGAGTTCCACAAGGAGAGCAACAGAACCAAAAAAATCTGAGCACAGGGGTCTTTCCTGAAATTCATACTCCAACCAACTACCATGCATGGAGATAACCTAGAACCCCTGCACAGCTGTAGCCAATGCAGTTTAGTGTCCAAGAAAGTTCCATAGCAATGGGAACATGGACTGCCTCTGACATGACCTGATTGATCTCCTCTTTGAAAACCACACCCTGATGGGGGAGAAGACTTAATAGGCTACCGAGGGAGACATTGCAGCCACTCCTGATGAGATCTGATAGACTACCATCAAAAGGAAGGAGAGCATGAACTCCCCTATCAGTAGATTTGCAGAGGGTCATGCATGGACAAGGCAGATGGATTTGGGGTTTGGGAGTGGAGGTGGGAGTGGTTTATGTGTGGATATAAAGTGATTAAAATGTAAATAATAAAAATTAAAATAAAAAAGTAAAAAATATAATTCCTTTTGGTGTTATGTTATAGGAGGGTGTCTTTGGAGGCTGATTTGCCAATAAAAGTGACCAGATAGAATGGAATATAACTCTCTCAGTCTCTGTCAATTTATATTTTTTTGTTATTGTTGGTCTTGGTCTTAATATTTCTGAATCTGTTTCTCTAGCTCTTTCTCTCTCTTGCTCTCTCTGTCAACCTCTGTCAACCTCTCTGTGTATGCTGCTTGTAGTTCAATATGAAAAGCTCTCACTTCTGCCAAAGGACTACAAGATGACTATTTGCAGATGTGACATGGCATCTGTAAAAGTTTAAGCAATATCCCATAACACACATTTTGTTCAAAGAGTTGCTTTGTCAGGGAGCATTTTTCCAGTAAGTAATTCACTGACTTAGGACATATCTGTGCATTTAACAAATAATAATTTAATCTGTCATAATGTGAACTCACATGTCAAGTAGTGACTTTATTAAAGACTACATTAAAGAAATATGTGACACTTCTGCTGTCATAAGTGTCTTGGACACAGAAGCTGACATTTCTGGGTTGTATGCCTTCAGCTGCCCTTATGGAAGCTGGTAGGGCTGCTCAGACTTTCTTGAAAGCACAGTGTTCACTTGGCCCTTTTAATAACTGCCTCCTGAAACTCTTACTGGATTTCACCTTTTGCATGGCATCATTGTCCCTCTTAGCCAATCAATACCTGAGAGAATCTTGAGGTTTACTCATGGAGATGAGAAAATAAACTACTCAGTGTCCAGTATCTGTGATTCTATGCACACATGATTTGTTCTTGTGAAACCCAAAAAAATTTTATCACATCCCTTTATCCAGATCCCACACCTTTACTCTTGTTTAACTCTGTGACAATGTCAGGTACTAAATGAAACTTTAATGTTTATTGAATGGGACACCTTCCTCAGTAGGGAAGCCTCAAAGTGATGTGGGATGAAGGGGAATGTACCAAATAACAAGGTGGTCACCTACTGTAGTCTTGGATATGAAATTTTCTAGGTTGTGACTTTGAACTGAGCATTTACTTGTGTACTCACTAAATGCACCTTCACATTCTTATTGATATAATAGGCAGGCCCAGGCCGGGCCTAGAGTTCCCTGGGGTATTGAGTCTTTATAGCAGGCAAAAGAGAAGGAAAACATAATTCCTGGGCATGGTTTGGCTGAAACAGAAAGATCTGTGAGTTTAAAATGAGAAATGAGGGGCAATAAAGGATTTGACAGCTAGTGTTGTTCCACATTAGGGTTGCCAGCCCTCTATGTGCAGGGTTGCATTGGCCTGACCTGGCTGGATTGGCAGCTGTGTTCTACTCAGCCTTCAGTGAGCAATTCTCCTTGTCTCGTTTTACAGTTGAAACAGAGAAATATATCCATGTTATATGCCTAGGACACAAGAGCAACAGTGTTTCATGCAGTGGTTCTCCAAGCAAATGCTCCAAAAGTATTGGTAGTGCCAGGAGTGCTTGTTCACAGATGCCACCTGAACTCATAAGGTCTGAGGTAGATGGGTAATCACTAGTTCATGACTAGGATTCTCTGTTACATAATAAGTTCCTCGAAAGCATGTCTTACAAAGTCAAACTATACCCTTCTTTAGTGGAATCTTTTCCCCAGGTTAAAATTCATTGTAAAAATTGTCAACATATCATTGTTATTGAATATGTGGGAAATTCATATATTATACATTACACTGCAGTTCCATTGCTCTCAAGTTCAAATTCCTATCACGTATCACATTGAACATTTTTTCCTTTAAAATACATCAACTGAAGTATGTGTTGTTCATATATTCATTGAAACAGTATCAGAGTCTCAGTGCCATATCCGTTAAAGATAACTGAGTTCATCCTTTCTTTACACTGGTAAAGAAGAAGCCATTAATCCTGAAGAGCTGTATAATACATCACATTGATCAAATTTTTTCTTATATTTTTATTATATATTGTTCAATTTGTGTCTCCTCTGCTGCCCCCTCCCCTCTCCTTGCTGTCCTACCCACCCTCCTTCTTCTAGCCCTATGACCTTTCTCTAGTTCCCTGATAGGTGAGGTCTTCCTCATCCTTCTATCTGAACCTAGTTTATCAGATCTCACCGAAGCTGGCTGCATGAACTTCCTCTGTGGGCTGATTCTCAGAACATTGTTCTCCTTGTGTTCTCAAATCTCTCTCATTATGACACTCTTCCTGTCTCCTCTACTGGAGGCCTCTCAGAGCTCTGTGGGAAGGAGAATTTCATAGGCAAATTCCATTTAGAGCTGGGTGTTTTAAGGTCTCTCTGTCTCCATAATATGTGACTGTGTGTGTCTGTATGCAATCCCATTTGATGCAGAAGGAAGCATCTCTGTGGACAGAACAACATGACAATGATCAATCAGTTGAGGGCAGAGAGCAGCATATTTTAAGAACAACAACCTGGGTTGCTTCAAATTTTCGGTAGGATGCCCTGGCCCAACAACTCAATTCACTGCCACCCAATCCCCATAGTAGAAAACTGGTTTGATCACAATTAGATGGCTTATTGGAACTTTTCCCCACACTATTAGGAGACATCCTAATAAGTGAATACATACCATAATTGTCTTTCTGAATTTTAGTTACTTACCTAGGATGATTTTTCCTGGTTCCATCCATTTTCCTGAATACATTATGATGTCATTTTCTTAGCTGAATAATATTCCATTACGGAAATATTCCAAATTTCCCCAGAGGAGATTGTCAGTCCTGTTCTTTAGAACCTGGAATTTGCTAGGACTTTAATCATTGTAATGAATGAAAAACTATAAGTTTAACTATATTAGCTGAAATGTTCCTCCATTTTCTTCCACATTTTTGTGATTTGAATTGAAATGTCCTCTTGAAGGTTACCTGTTTCAATGTTGAGTCCCCAGTGAGGAAATGTCTGGGAAGGGTTAGGAAGTATGATCTTGTTAGAAATATAATTCCTATTGGAGTTATATTTTAGGAGGCTGTGCTTTGAGGTTGATATGCCAATGAATGTGACCAAACAAAATGGATCTCTGTCTCTCACTCTCTGTCATTGTATATCTTTGTTTCTTTAGGTATAGGTCTCTTTATTTCTGAATCTGTCTCTAGCTCTCTCTCTCTCTCTCTCTTTTTCTTTCAGTCTGTCTCTCTCTCTCTCTCTGCAGCTTTTGTTTCAGCATGAAAAGCTCTCAGTTCTGTTGAAGGAATAAAAAAAGTTGTCTGCTTGCTGATGTGACATCATGGATAGTCTCTGTAAATATACAAGCAACGTCCCAATTAAAAAAAATTTTGTTCAAAAATGTACCTTGGTCAGGGAGGGCTTTCCCAGTAAGTAATTCACTGACTGAGGACATATCTCTTCATTTAACAAATAATATTGGAATCTGTGATAATATGAAAGTCACATGTCAAGGACACTGGACTTTACTAATAACTAATTGAAAGAAATATGTGACAGATTACCTTAACTAAGAGTTTTGGACACAGGAACTATCATCTCTGTGTAGTGTGCTTTCAGCTTCCCAAATTGAAGCATGTAGGGCTGCTCAGCTTTTCTCTACAGCAGTCTGTCCACTTGGCCCTTTTAATAATAACTAGATCCAGAAAATTTTACTGGCTTTCACTTGATTCATGACATCTTTCTGTCTCTCAGCCAATCAGCATCTAACCATTGTGATATCATTATGTAGCTTTGGGATGTCATGATGAATTTTGATGTACTGATTCCATTTTGATGTCATAATAGCATTGTGATATCATCATAATATTGGATGCCCTAATATCATTGTGAAGTCTTACTGTTGTGAAGTCATAATTGTTTTCTTATTTCAAAATTCCATTGTGATGTCATGACACAATCATGTCGAAATATGATTGCACAGTCATAGTAGCATTGAGATATAAAAACATTGTGAAATCATAATATCATTGGGATGTCATAATATTGTACTGTCATAATAGAATTCTGATGTAAAAATACTTTGTGATATCATAATAGCATTGTGATTTTCCTATCATTGTGATGTCATAATAGCATTGAGATATCATAATATCATTGTGATGTCATAAGAGCATTGTAATGAAATAATACTATTGAGACGTCTTAATATCATCTGAAAGTCATACTGTTGTGAAGTAATAATAGCATTGTAATGTCATATTTCCATTGTTATATCATAACATCATGTTGTAAGGGCATTGTGATGTCATCAAGCATGGTGATGTCCTAATATCATTGTTATATCATAATATCATTGTGATGTCATAATAACAGTGTGTTATCATAATACCATTAAGATGTCATAAAATTCTGATATTATAATCATATTATGATGTCATAATACTTTTGTGATGTTATAATAGCATTGTGATTTCATATCACTGCAATGTCATAATAGCACCGAGATATCATAGTAGCATTGTGATGTCATAATATCAGTGTGATTCTCAAATTTCCTTTGTGATGTCATAAAACAATCATGTATTAATAGCACTTTGACATTGGAATAGTATTGGGATGTCATGATGTATTTTGATGTCATAATGCCATTGTTATAGTACAATCAAATCGTGTTGTCATAATACTATTGTGATGTCATCAGAGCATTGTGAATTCATAGCATTTTGATGTCAAAATTCCATTGTGATGTCATAGCACAATCTTGTATTACCACTGTATTAATAGCATGGTGATATCATAATTCCATTTGAATTCATAATACCATTGTGATGTCAACATTGCATTGTGATGTCATATCATTGTGATATCATAATTGCATTGTTATGTCATAATAGCATTGTGAACTCATATCATTGTAAAATCATAAAATAATTTTTATATCAAAATTCCATTGTGATGTCATACCACAATCATGCTATAATACTACCTGTGATATCATAATAGCATGGAGATGTCAGAATACCATTGTGAAGTCATAATACCATTGTTATATCATAATATCCTTATGATGTTATACATTTTTTATGTCATCATAGCATTGTGATGTCATAATACCATTGTGATGTCATAATATCATTATGATATCACATTGTATTATGATCTCCTAATAACAGTGTGATGTCATAATTCCATTGCAATGTCATAATACCATTGTGATGTCATAATAATAATAGCATTTTGAGTTCATAATGCCATTGTGATTTCATACCACAGTTAATTTGAAATAGCTTTGTGATGTCATAATTCCTTTGGGTCATTTCATAATACATGGTGATGCAATAAAAGCAATGAGATGTCATGAAACCATTGTTAGGACATAATGCCATTGAAATGTCACAATAAAGTTGTAATGCCATAATGCCTTTGTGATGTCATAATATCATTATGATGCCCTGTCATTTTGATGTCATAATATCATTGAGATGTCAGACCATTGTGATGTCACAATAGACTTTTGAGGTCATAATGCCATTGGATGTCAAAATTCTATTTTGATTACATACCATTGTGATAACATAATAGCTTTATGATGTTATAATGTCATTGGTATATCATAATACTATTGGGAAATCATAACACCATTGTGATGTCATAATACCATTTTGATGTCATAAGAGAACTGAGAAGTCATGAGACAATTGTGATGATATAAAACCATTGAGATGTCCTAATAAAGTTATGATGTCATATTACATTGTGATGTCATAATATAATTAAGATGTCATAATACCATGGTGAGTCATAAGAGCACTGCAATGTCATTACACAATTGTGAGGACATAAAACTGTTGAGAGGTCATAATAAAGTTGTGATGTCATATTATAATTGTGATGTCATAATACCATTGTGAAGTCAAAATATTGTGAGGTCATAATAGCATTTTTTATTTCATATAGCCACTGTGTTATCATCATAATTTTGTGGTGCTGTAATAATGTTTTGAAGTGATTATGCATTGTGATATCATAATACCATTGTAATGTCGTACCATTGTGAAGACATGTTAGCATTGTAATATCATAATATTTTTCGAATGTTATAATAGCATTGTGATATCAAAATGCCATTGGGATATCATGACACAAATGTTATGTCATAATACATTTTGATACAATAATAGCATTGTGATGTCAGACCATTGTGATGTCATAAGATTTTTGAGATCATAAAGCCACTGTGATATCAAAATTCCATTGTGATGTCATACAACAATTATGTTGGAATAACATTATGATGTCATAATAACATCGTGACTTCATAAAAGCATTGTGATATCATGAAAACTTTGTGCTGTCATAATAGCATTGTGATGTTCTAATACCATTGTGAAGTCATAATAGCATTGTGATGTCATAACACCATTCTGATTTCATAAAACTGCTGTGAAATCAACCATTGGATGTCATAACACTGAGCTGTCATAATAGCATAGTGATATCCTAATTGCATTGTTATAGTATTATTCTGATGTTCTAATTGCATTGTGATAACATACAATATGATATCATAATAGCATTGTGATATCATATCTTTGTGATGTCATAATATTATGATATCACAATAGGATTGTAATGTCATATAATTGTGAAGTCATAAAACCATTGTGATGTCATAATAGCATTGTGGTGTCATATAATTGTGAAGTCATAAAACCATTGTTATATCATAACATTGTGATGTCATACTAGCATTGATGTGACCTACTTTGTGAAGTCGTTATAGCATTTTGATGTCATAATACCACTGTGATGTTATAATAGCATTATGATTTTTTCAAAACAACATTGTGATGTCATAATGCTAATAGCAATGTGATCTCATAATAACTTTGTGATGTCATAATAGCATTGTGAATTAATAATACATTGTGATGTCACAATAGCATTTTGATGTCATAATATCCTTTTGATGTCATGATAGAATGTTGAGGTCATAACCCTACTGTGATTTCATAATAGCATTGTGATGTCATAATAGCACTATGATTTTTCCTAACATTGTAGATATAATGTCTTTTTGAAATCCAGACACCTTACCTTTGTTCATTCAAATGCTGATTTATACCCCGCACTCTCTAGTTTCAATCCGGGTATTGCATTGTGATATTTATTCTATGCATCCTGTCTCAAACTTGTGTAAACAAGCCTGAATAAAGGAAGTAGCCACAGTGATGAGTGATAGGAGGAGCCAGAGGGCAGGAAATGAGTGGGAGGAGACAGAGTGAGCAAGCAGAGCTTGGAGAGCACAGCAGGAGGAGAGATCTTGAAACAGTGTGCAGAGAATGAACCAGACCTAAGACTTTATAAAAATCAAGTATAATGGGTAAAATCTAAATGTTAGAAAACTATGAGGGCTTGATGGTTTAGGAAGGAGTAACTATTGACCAGCATTGTATTTTAAGTTAAGTAAATAAGCCCAGGCTCTATGTGGCGAATTGGTTATACAGCTGTTTAGGATTAACAGCAAGCATTAATAAAATATAAACCAATAGTGAATATTAATCATCACCTACAATATACCATTGTTAAGCCATTATACTATTGTGATGTTATAACACCATTGCGATGTCATATCATTGTGATGATATAATAGAATTGTGATGTCATAATAGCATTGTGAAGTCATAATAGCATTGTGATGTTATAATACATTGGGATGTCATACACCATTGGCATATCATGACAACATTGTTATGTCATCATACCATGTTGATGTCATAATACCATTGGGAGGTCATCATAGCATTATGAGGTCATACTTTTGTGATGTCATAATACCTTGTGATATCATGATATCATTGTTATGTCACAAAAACATTGTATTTTGAAGTATTTTGAGGTCATAATGCCACTTTGGACTGAAAATTCCATTGTGATGTCATACCACAAAGATGCCGTAATAGCATTTGATGTCATAATTGCATTGTTATATTATTACTGTGATGTTATAATTCCATTCTGAATTCATACCATTGGAGGTCATAATAACATTGTGATATCATGATACCATTGTGATGTCATAATTCCATTGTGATGTCTTAATATCAATCTGATGTCATAATAGCATATAGAGGTCATAACCCCATTGCCATGTCATAATAGCATTGTGATATCATGATAGTATTGTGATATAATAATACCATTGTGATGTCAAAATTCCATTTTGCTTGCATACCAGGCAATTTTATTAATGACCTCTTAAAAGAAATATGTGACACTATTTCTAAACTAAGAATTGGACAGGAACTGTCATCACTGGGTGGTTGTCTATCAACCCAGACTGAGGTTTGTAGGGCCGCTCAAGCTTTCTCTCAAGCAAGCTATGTCCTACTCAGTGATCAGTGAGGAAAGCTCCTGGCCCTGGGAGGGTTTTACCTAGGCCATCATGTCAAAGAAATTGGTCCATACTAGAGGAGTAGGACACAAGAGCATCTGTGTTTCCTTCAGTGGAAACAAACCCTCTGTACGTAGTGTTAGTGCCAGGACTTCTTGTTCAGTGGAATCTTTTCTCCATTTTCACAGTCATTATAAAAGTTGTGAACATATTTTTACTGATTATGTGGGAAGTTAATATAATATACAATACAGTCCATTTTTATTGCTCCCAGCTCAAATTCATAACCATGTGTCACACTAATCTTTTTTTCTGTTTAAAATGCACCAATTCAAGTATGTGTTGTTCATAAATACATTGGAACATAATCACAGCCTCAGCCCAAGTCCCTTAAAGAAAACAGAGTTCAACTTTGCTGCAGCCTGCAACCATCTACAAGAAGAGGTCATCAGTCCTGAAGAGGTTTATACTTCATCCCTTTGGTCAGTTTTTCTTGTGTATTTATTTATTACTGTTCGTTTGCAATGTATCACCTCTGCTGCCACCTCACTCTTCTCTTTCCAGTCACAGCCACCCTACTTTTTCTAACCCTATGACCTTTCTCTAGTTCCCTGATAGGGGAGTTCCTCCTCCCCCTTCTATCTGACCCTAACTACTCAGGACTCATCAAGGCTGGCTGCATCATCTTCCTCTGTGGCCTGATTCTCAGAGCATTGTTCTCCTTGTGTCCTTAATTCCCTCTACTTATGACACTCTTTGGCCTCCCCTTCTGCAGGCTTCCCAGAGCTCTGAGGGGAGGGAGAATTCCATAGGGAAATCCCATTTAGAGCTGGGTTTATTAAGGTCTGTCTGTCTCTGTATAATATCAGATTGTGAGTCTCTGTATGAAATCCCATCTCTATGGATATATGAATATGGCACTGATCTATCAGTTGAGGGCAGAGAGCAACAGAGAGGGGAGGGAGAATTTTAAAGTGAAATCCCATTTAGAACTGGGTAATGTTTGAAGGTCTCTCTCTCTCTCTCTGCATAATATTGGACTGTGGGTCTCTGAATGAAATCCCATTTTATGCAGAAGGAAGCATTTCTGTGGACTCAAGAATATGGCACTGATCTATCAGTTGAGGGGAGAGAACAACATATTTTAATGACAACAGCCTGGGTTGCTTAAAATTTGCATAGGATGCCCTGGCTCAATAACTCAATTAACTGCCCCCCAGTCCCACCAGTGGGACACTGGTTTGGTCACAATACATGGCCTGTTTGAACAATATCCCCACTATTTGGAGACCTCCTAATAAGTGAATACATAACATATTTGTCTTTCTGCATTGTAGTTACTTTACCCAGGATAATTTTTCCTGGTTCCATCCATTTGCCTGAAAATATAATGATGTCATTTTCTTAGCTGAAGAATACTCAGTTATGGAAATATTCCACTTTTTCCCAAAGAAGATAGTCAGTCCTTCTTTAGACCTTGGAAGTTGTTGGGATTTTAATCATTGTATTGATTGAGAAACTATAAGGATAACTATGTTCTTTTAGCCAAGAAGTCCCTCCATCTTCTTCCACTTACTGGTGATTTGAATTGCAATATCCCCTGGAAGCTGTTTAAATATAGTGGAGTCCCCAGTGAGGAAATATCTGGGAGGGGATAGGAGTTATGGCAATGTTAGATAATATAATTCCTATTGGAGTTATATGATAGGAGGGTGTGCTTTGAGGTTGATATGCCAATGATAGTGACCAGACACAATTGAGACTCTATATCTTGGCCTCTATCACTCTATATCTTGTCACTCAGTCTCTATTTCTGAATCTGTCTCTCTAGCTCTTTCTCTCTCTGTCTCCCTCTATCTGCTTGCCAGTTGTGTTCCTTATGAAAAGCTCTCAGTTCTGCTGAAGGAGTACAGTAAAATGACTGCTTGCTGACCTGACATGCTGGATGGTCTTTGTAAAAATAAAAGCACAGTCCAAATTAAATGCTTCTTTTTTTACAGGTTTTGCCTTGGTCAGGGAGCATTTTAACAGTAAGTTTTTCACTGACTGATGACTTATCTATGCATTTAACAAATAATAATGGAATCTGTGATAATGTGAAAATCACATGTCCAGGACAAGTGACTTTATTAATGACCACTTGAAAGAAATATGTGACACTTTCCCTGAACTAAGAGTATTGGACACAGGAAGTGTCATCTCTGGGTTGTGTGCTTTCTGCTGCCCAGATTGAGACATATAGGGCTTCTCAGGCTTACTCTCAGGTATGCTATCCACTTGGCCCTTAAATAACTGGCTTCTGAAAAACCTACTCATGTGTTTCATGACATCATTTTGTCTCTCAGCCATTCAGCACCTGAGAGAATCTTGAGGTTTTCAAAGAGATGGAGTAAACAAATGATCCAAAGTGTCCAGTATCTCTGCACCTGTACATATGTGACTTTTCTTTCAAAAACCAATAAGCCTTTATCTCATTCTTTTATCCAGAGCCCACACTTTTACTCCTGTTTACTTCTGTGACAATGTCAGGTAGGAAATGAAACTTTCATGTTCATTTAGTTGGATGGTTTCCTAAGTAGGGAAGCTTCAAAGTGATGTGGGATTAAGGGGAATGTACAGAATGACAAGGTAGTCTCCTACTGTAGTCTTGGATCTGAAATTTTCTAGGTTGTGACTTTGAACAAAATAGTTATTTGCATCATCACTAAATGTACATTCACATTCGTATTGATAAAATAGGCTGACAGGGTCTAGGGTTCCCTGGGGTATTTATTCTTTAAGAGCAGGGAATCCACATAATTCCTGGAACTGGTTTGGCTGAATGATTTGTGAGTGTAAATGAGAACTGATGAGCAATAAACTATTTGAAAGCTGGTGCTGTTCCACACTAGTATTGGCAACCCTCTATGAGCAGGGTTGCCTTAGCTGATTAAGCTGGATTGTTATCCGTATCCTACTCAGTGGTCACTGAGGAACAAATTATGGTCCTAAGGATTAAATTTCAAACTCAATCTTCAGGACAAAAAAAAATGGGACCATTTTATATACTTAGTACACAAGAGCTGCTGTGTTTTCTGCTTTGGTGCTCCAGACAAACACTCTAAATGTAGGGTTAGTGTCAGGACAGCTAATTCAGAGGTACCACCTGAGCTCATGGGTTCCGAGGTAGATGGGTAACCATTAGTTCAAGGCTAGGATTCTCTGCTACCTAATGAGTTTCTGGAAAGCATGCCTTACAAAGTCTAACTCTGCCCTCCTTTAGTGGAATCTTTTCTCCAAGTTAAATTACATTGTAAAAGTTGTCAACATGATATTTTTATTGTTTATGTGAGAATTTTATATAATATACATTACAGTCCTTTTCTATTGATCCCAGGTTCAAATTTCTACCAATCTGTCACACTGAATTTTTTTTCTTTAAAATGAATTATTTGAAGTATGTGTTGTTTATTTACTCATTGGAACATGATCAGAGTCTTAGTGCCAAGTCCCTTAAAGAAAACTGAGTTCATCCTTACTGCACCCTGGAACCACCCCAAGAACAAGCCATCAGTCCTGAAGAGCTCTATCCTTCACCACCTTGATCACAGATTTTCTCACATATTTATTTATTATAATTTGTTCACTTTGTATCCCCTATGCTGCCCCCTCCCTCTTCTCCTTCCAGTCCCCACGAGCCTCCTTATTCTACCACTATGACCTGTCTCTAGTTCCCTCATAGGGTTGGTCCTTCTCCCCTTTCCATCTTACCCTAGATTATCTGATCTCATCAAGGCTGGCTGATCTCATCATTCTCCCAAGGATGTGTCAGTCCTTATTTTTCCCAAGGATGTGTCAGTCCTGCTTTTTAGTCCTTGCAAGTTGCTAGGACTTTATTCGTTGTATTGAATGACAAACTTTCAGGATAACTATTTTCTTTTAGCTGTATGTTCCTCTATCTTCTTCTACTTCTTGATGATTTGAATTGCAATGTCTCCTTGAAGCTCATCTCTTGTTTAGTTCCCAGTGAGGAAATATTTTGCAAGCGTTAGGAGGTATGGCCTTGTTAGATAATGTAATTCATACTGGAGTTATATGATAGGAGGGTGTGCTGTGAGATTTCTATGCCCATGTTAGTGACCAGACAGAATGGGTTTCTATCTCTCTGTCACTTTATATATTTGTTTCTGTATGACTCCATTTCTCTATTTTTGAATCTGTCTTTCTAGCCTGTTCTCTCTCTCTCTTTCTCAGTCTCCTTTTTTTCTGCCTGCTGCTCATGGGTCAGTAGGAAAAGCTCTCAGTTCTGCTGAAGGACTACAACAAGTTATCCTCTTGCTGATGTGGCATTATGGATGGTCTCTGTAATAATATAAGCAAAGTCCTAAATAAACACTTTTTGTTCCAAGATTTGCCTTCTCAGAGCTTTTTCACAGTAAGTAATTCAGTGGCTGAAGACTTATCTGTACATTTAAAAAATAGTATTGGAATCTGTGATAATATTTAACTAATGACCACTTGAAAGAAATATGTGACACTTTTCCTGAACTAAAAGTCTTAGACACAGGAACTGTCATCTCTGGTTTGTGTGGTTTCAGCAGCCCATATTGAGGCATGTAGGGCTGTTTATCCTTTCTCTCAAGCAGGCTGTCCAATTGGCCTTTTTAATAACTGGCTCCAGAAACTCTAACTGGCTTTTGTCTGTGTCTTGACTTCATTCTCCCTCTCAGCCAAGCAGCACCTAACCATTGTGATATCATAATAGCATTGGCATGTTATCATAGCATTGGATGTACTAATATAATTGTGAAGTCTTACCATTGTGAAGTCACAATAGTTTTTGATGTTAAAATTCCATTGTGATATCATATAAAATCATGTCACAATATCATTGCGAAGTTATAATACCATTATGATGTCATAATAACATTGTGATGTCATTGTAGCATTGTGAAATAATACCATTGGAATGTCATATCTTTATAATGTCATAATAGCATTGTGATGTCAAAATACGTTTGTGATATCATAACATCATCATTGTGATGTTGTAATAGCAATGCGATATTATAAAAGCATTGTTAAGTCATAATAGTACTGAGTCCATAATACCATTTTGATGTCATAATAATTTTTTGCGGTCATAATAGCATTGTGGTGTCATAATACCATTTTGAAGTCATAAAAGCATTAGAAAACATAATAGCATTGTAATGACATAATAACATTGAAATGTCTTAATATCATTGAAAAATCATACTCTTGTGAAGTCATAATAGCATTGTAATGTCCTAATTCCACTGTGATGTCATAAGATAATCATGTCCTAAGAGCACTGTTATGTTGTAAGAGAACTGTGATATCATCATAACATTCTGATGTCATAAAAGCATGTGATGTCATATCTTTGTGAAAGCATAATAACATTGTAATGTCTTCATAGAACTGTGATGTCTTTACACCACTGTGATGTCCTATAATTGTGATGTCATAATAGCATTGAAATGTCATACCATTCTGAAGTCAAAATGTCATTTTGATCTCATAATATCATTGTGATGTCAAAATACCATTATGATGTCATAATTGTACTGGAATGTCATACTAAAATTGCATTTTGATATCATAATAATATTTTGATGTTTTTATGCCTTTGTGATGTCATAATACCATTGTGATGCCATAGCACCACTGTGATGTCCTATCATAATGATGTCAAAATAGCATTGAGATGTCAGACCATGTGATATCATAATAATGTTTTTGAGGTCATAATGCCATTGTGACATGAAAATTCTATTGTGATTACATATTACAGTATGTTGAAATACATTTGTGATATCATAATAGCATTGTGATGTTACACCACTGGTATGTCATAATACCATTGGGATGACATGACACCATTGTGACATCATGAATCTATTGTTATGTCATAATATCACTGAGAGGTAATGACACCATTGAGATGACATAATACTATTGAGATGTCATAATAACATTGTTATATCATAAAACAATTGTGATATGATAATATAATTGAGATATCATAATACCATGGTGATGTTATAACTGTAGTGAGATGTTGTGACACATTTTTTTGTGTGTGGGTAATCTTTTTTAAAATGTTTTGTTAATTACAATTTATTCATTTTGTATCCCCCCATAAACCCCTCCCTTCTCCCCTGCCAATCCCACCCAGCTGCCCCTTTTTGCATACATGCCACTCCCCAAGTCCACTGATAGGGGAGGTTCTCCTCTCCTTTCTGATCTTAGTCTACCAGTTCTCATCAAAAGTGGCAGCATTGTCCTCTACTGTGGCCTGGTAAGGCTGCTCCCCCCCAGGGGGAGGTGATCAAAAAGCAGGCCAATCAGATTATGTCAGAGGCAGTTCCTCTTCCCATTCAGTGTCTATGTAACCCACTAGACACTGAAATGCCATGGGCTACAACTGTGCAGGGGTTCTAGGTTATCTCCATGAATAATCCTTGGTTGGAGTATGAGTCTCTGGGAAGTTCTCTGTTTTCAAATTTTCTTGTTCTGCTGCTCTCCTTGTGGAGTTCCTGTCCTCTCCAGCTCTTGCTATTTCCCACTTCTTACATAAAACTCTATTCACTCTGCCTGACAGCTGGTCATCAGGCTCAGCATCTGCTTTGATAGTCTGCAGGGCAGAGGCTTTCAGAGGCCCTCTGTGGCAAGTTCTTAGGTTGTTTCCTGTTTTCTTCTTCTGGCTTGCAGAGGCCATCTGTAGGAGGTTCCTAGTTGTTTCCTCTTTTCTTCTACTTCTGATGTCCATCCTCTCTGCCTTTTTGGATGGCGATTGAGCATTTTAGTTAGGGTCCTCACTCTTGCTTAGTTTCTTTAGATGCACAGATTTTAGTGGGTTTGTCCTATATTGTATATCTATATGAGTGAGTATTTACCATGTGTCTTTTTGCTTCTGGGACAACTCACTCAGGATGATCCTTTCCATGTCCCACCATTTACCTGCAAATTTCATGATTTCCTTCTTTTTCATTGCAGACTAATACTCCATTGTATAGATATACCACAATTTCTGCATCCATTCTTCAGTTGAGGGGCATCTGGGTTGTTTCCAGCTTTTGGGTATTACAAATAAAGTTGCTACAAACATGGTTGAGCAAATGTACTTTTTGTGTACTTGAGCCTCTTTTGGATATATGCCTAGGAGTGGTATGGCTGGACCTTGGGGAAGTGGTATTCCTAGTTATCTGAGAAAGTGCCAGATTGATTTCCAGAGTGGTTGTACAAGTTTACATTCCCACCAGTAGTGAAGAAGGGTTGCCCTTTTGACACAATCTCTCCAGCATGTGTTGTCACTTGATTTTTTTTTTATCTTGGCCATTCTCCTGGGTGTAAGGTGAAATCTCAGGGTTGTTTTGATTTGCATTTCCCTAATGGCTAATGAGGTTGAGCATTTCTTTAAGTGCTTCTCTGCCATTCCATATTACTCTACAGAGAATTCTCTGTTTAGCTCTGTTCCCTATTTTTTTAAGTGGATTACTTGGTTTGCTGCTTTTCAGCTTCTTTAGTTCTTTATATATACTGGATATGAGTCCAGTATACTGGATAAAGCGTTGGTTCCCAATCTGTAGGCATTTGCTTTATTTTGATGTTGGTGTCCTTTGCTTTGCAGAATGAGTTCTAGGGAATTCACCACTTATTTTCTGGACAATTTAATGTGTCTGGTTTCATATTGAGGTCTTTGATTCATTGGACTTCAATTTTGTGCAGGGTGATAAGTATGGACCTATTTTTATTTTTCTACATGTAGACATCCAGTTGGACCAATACCATTTGTTGAAGATGCTATCTTTTTTTCCATTGTATGGTTTTGGTGTCTTTGTCAAAGATCAGGTGTCCATAAGTGTGTGGGTTTATTTCTGGATCCTCTGTTTGGTTATCCACCATTCTGTTTCTATGCCAGTACCATGCACCTTTTAAAACTGTTGCTCTATAGTACAACATAATATCAGGGATGAAGATAACTCTAGAAGATCTTTTATTGTAGAGGATTGTTTTAGTAATTCTGGGTATCTTATTATTCCATATGAAGTTGAGAATTTTTCTTTCCAGGTCTGAAAATAATTGTGTTGGCAATTTGATAGGAATTGCATTGTATCTCTAGATTGCTTTTGGCAAAATGGCCATTTTTAGTATGTTAATCCTGCCAAGCCATGAGCATGTGAGATCTTCCATCTTCTCATATCATCTTCTAATTCTTTCTTCAGAGATTTGAATTTTTTTCCATATAAGTCTTTGACTTGCTTGGTTAGGTTTACTCCGAGGTACCTATGTCATTTGTGGCTATTGTGAAGGGTGTTGTTTCTCTAATTTCTTTCTCAGCCCTTTTGTCCTTTGTATACAGGAGGGCTACTGATTTTTTTGAGGTAATTTTGTATCCAGGCACTTTGCTGAAGGTGTTTTTCAGCTGTAGGAATTCCCTGGTAGAGATTTTGGGGTCACTCAGGTATACTATCATATCATCTGCAAATAATAATAATTGGATTTCTTCCTTTCCAATTTGTATTCCCTTGATCTCCTTCAACTGTCTTATTGCTTTAGTAAGGACTTCGAGAAGTATGTTGAAGAGATATGGAGAGAGTGGCTAGGCTTGTCTTGTCCCTGATTTCAGTGGGATTGCTTTTTCTCTCCATTCTGTTTGGTGTTGGCTATAGGTTTGCTGTATATCACCTTTACTATGTTTAGATATCTGCCTTGTATCCCTGATCTCTCCAATACTTTAAACATGAATGGATGTTGGATTTTGTTAAATGCTTTTTCAGCATCTAGGAAGATTATCATGTGTTTTTTTTTTCTTTCAATATGTTAATATGGTGGATCACATTGATGGATTTCCATATATTGAACCACCCCTGCATACCTGGGATGAAGCCTACTTGGCCATGATAGATAATATCTTTGATGTGTTCTTGGATTCGGTTTGTGGTTATTTTGTTGAGTATTTTTTTATCAATGTTCAGAAGGGAGATTGGCCTGAAGTTCTCTTTTTTTGTTGAGTCTTTGTGAGGTTTAGGTATCAAGGTTACTGTGGCTTCATAGAATGAGTTTGGTAATGTTCCTTCTGTTTTTATTTTGTGGAATAGTTTGAAAAGAATTGGAGTTAGCTCTTTTTTGAATGTCTGGTAGAATTCTGTGCTGAAATCATCAGGTCCTGAGCTTTTTTTGGATGGGAGAATTTTGATGACTGCTTCTATTTCCTTGGGGGATATATTTAATTGATTTATCTGGTCCTGATTTAGCTTTGGTAAGTGGAATCAATCAAGAAAACTGTCCATTTTGTTTCAATTTTCAAATTTTGTTGCATATAGACTTTTGAAGTAAGTCCTAATGATTGTTTGGATTTATTCAGTGTCTGTAGTTATGTCCCCCTTTTCATTTCTGATTTTGTTTATTTGGGTGGTGTCTCTCTACCTTTTAGTTAGCTTGGCTAAGGGTTTGTCTATCTTGTTGACTTTCTCAAAGAACCAGTTCTTGATTTCATTGATACTTTGAATTGTTTTATTTGTTTATAATTTATTGATTTCAGTCCTGAGTTTGATTATTTTCAGCCGTCTACTCCTTTTTGGTGTGTCTGCTTCTTCTTTTTCTGGGGTTTTTAAATGAGCCATTAAGTTGCTTGAATGCTCTGTCTCAAATTTCTTCTTGAAGGCACTTAGTGCTATGAACTTTCCTCTTAACCACTGCCTTCATTTTGTCCCACAAGTTTGGGTATGTTGTGCATTCATTTTCATTGAGTTCTAGCAAGATTTTAATTTCTTTCTTTCTTCCCTGACCCAGCTGTCTTTTAGTAGCAAGTTGTTCAGTTTCCATGTGTGTGTAGGCTTTTTGCTATTTCTGTTATTGTTGAGGTCCAGCTTTATTCCATGGTGATCAGACAAGATATAAGGGGTTATTTCAATCTTCTTGTATTTGTTGAGGCTTGCTTTATGACCAACTATGTGGTCTATTTTGGAGAAGGTTCCGTGAGGTGCTGAGAAGAAGGTAAATTCTTTTGTGTTTGGGTGTAAGGTTCTGTAAATATCTTTTAGGTCCATTTGATTCATGACCTCTTTTAGAGATATTGTTTCTTTGTTTAATTTCTGTTTTGTTGACCTGTCCTTTGTTGAGAGTGGGGTGTTGAAGTTTCCCACTATTAGTGTGTGTGGATCTATGTGTGGTTTAAGTTTTATCAATGTTTCTTTCACAAATGTGGGTGCCCTTGTATTTGGGGCATAGATGTTCAGGATTGTGATGTCTTCTTGGTGGAATTTTCACTTGATAAGCATGAAGTGTCCTTCCCCATCTCTTTTTGTTAATTTTGGTTGAAAGTCTATTTTATCAGATATTAGAATGGCTACTCCTGCTTGCTTCTTGGGTCCATTTGCTTGGAAAGCTGTCTTCCATTCCTTTACCATCAGGTAATGTCTATCTTTGTGACTTAGGTGTGTTTCTTGTATGCAACAGATTGCTGGGTTTTGTTAACGCATCCATTCTGTTACTCTGTGTCTTTTTATTAGAGAATTAAGTCCATTGATATTGAGAGAGATTAATGACCAGTGGCTGTTAGATCCTTTAAATTTGATGTTGGCTGTGGTCATATGGTTGTGTGCTTGGTTGCTTTTTGTTTTACTGTAGTGGGGTTATTGATTTCCTGTATTTTCTTGAATGTAGCTAGTTTTCTTTGGTAGTATTTTCCCTTCTAGTGTCTTCTGTAATGCTGGATTTGTTTGTAGGTATTGTTGAAATTTGTTTTTGTCATTGAATAGCTTGTTTTCTCCGTCTATGTGTACTGAGAGTTTTGCTCGGTATAGTAGCCTGGGCTGACATCTGTGTTCTCTTAGGGTCTGCATGATATCCATCCAGGCACTTCTGGCTTTCATAGATTCTGTTGAAAAGTTAGGTGTGATTCTAATGGGTTTGCCATTATATGTTGCTTGGCCTTTTTCTCTTGCAGCTTTTAGTATTTTTTTCTTTGTTCTGTATACTTTCTGTTTTGATTATTATGTGGCGGGAGGAGTTTGTTTTCTGGTCTAATTTGATGGGTGTTCTATAGGCCTTTTGTAGTCTTATTGGCCTCTCCTTTAATTTGGGGAAATTTTCTTCAATAATTTTGTTGAAAATATTTTCTGGATCTTGGTGCAGGGAATCTTCTTTTTCCTCTATTCATATTATTCTTAGGTTTTGTCTTTTTATGTTGTCTTGAATTTCTTGGACGTTTTGTGTCAGGAATTTTTAGATTTAACATTTTCTTTGACAGATCCATCTATTTCTTCCATTGTATCTTCCACACCTGAGATTCTTTCTTCCATTTCTTGTAGCCTATTGGTTAAGTTAACCTCTGTAGTTCCTGCTTTCTTCCCTAAGTTCTTTCTCTCCACAATTTCTTCCATTTGTGTTTTTTTTTTTCCAATTCTATCTTCAGGTCTTGAGCTATTTTGTTTGTTTCCTTCACCTCTCTGACTATATTTTCATGTTTTTCCATCAATTCCTTCAGCTGTTTGTTTGAACAATCCACTGTTTCTTTTATTTCATTCAGTGATTTAAGTATTTCCTCTCTAAAGGCCACAAACTGTTTGGCTGCAGCTTCCTCTATTTCTTTTCATGTTTTATTTGTTTCCCCTGTTATCTTCTTCATGAGCATAGATGTTAGGTCATCTCCTTGAATTTCAGTTATGCTGGGGTGTCTAGGGCTATTTGCCCCTGGATTCTGGAGATGCCATATTGCTCTGGCTTTTGTTGGTTGAACTTTTACACTGTTCTCTAACCATTGGGCAATCTTAGTTTTTTGTTGTTTGTTTCTGGTTGTTCCTGGACTCTTGTAGTGGAGATAATCCCTTTGGTAGGAAGATGTTTTTTCCTGAAGGAAGCCTTCTCAGCTTTTTGGGTATAGTCACTGGATGGCTGGTGTTTTTTCAGGAGTTCCTACAGCTCACCTTAGGCATAGAGACCTGCGTGGTAACTGTGGTCCTGATTAGTCAAGAGGGCTTTCCTTTTATTGGGAGAAGTCCTGGAGACAGCTGCCCTCCTTCTTGCTGTAAATTTAGTGATCAGCTGCTGTAACCTGTGTGTCCCATGGTTTGGTCGGTTTGTTAGGGATAACTGGTTTCCCCTTGGAGCAGTATCTGGGTGTTGATCTCAGGGTTCCCGATCTTTTGTAGTTCTGAGTTTGGGGCTCTGTGTCCCAGAACCCAATAGGTAATTTGTGGCAGGTGAGTACAGCTCTCCTGGTAACAGCAGGCTATCTGGGGCATAGCATTTCCCTGGTTTGGGCCAGTCTGTGGGACCTTTTCCGGGGATATACTGGGTTGCCTAAGTCCTTCCCTTTTGCTTTGTTCCTTGTTCCTTGTGAGGGTTTCAATCCAGACAGTGACTCTATGACTCTGGTGTCTTGGGGCACACAGTTCTGTCTGTAAGGAATAGTTGGTACAAAGCAGGCCTCTGGGATGGCGGAGCATGCGCCAGCCTGCTAGTCTACGGGAGCTAGGCTCCTGATAACTCTGTGCTCCCTGCTTGGGCCCGGATCTGTGATGGCTGGGCGTACTCGCCTGCTTGTGATCTACGGTCTGCTAGACTTTCCCCAGGCAAAGCCTAGGTGACCCCAGCAGCACGGTTTCTTCCTTCCCTTTGGGGCCCTCTCCGGATAGGGGTTCCCAATCTCTGTTGCACTGGGCATGTAGCTCTCTGCCGTGGAGGGAGCTCAGTTGTGATGGCAGAGGGTACCCATGGTCCATGAGACCTTCCAGGGAAAGACTGGGTGACCTCTGATCAGACTGGCAACTTTGCTTCCCTGTGGGGTTTTCTTGCGACTGGGACTCCCAGTCTCAGGCACCCTTGTGCCCACCGATCAGCCTGAGAAAATGATCAGGACAAGCATGCTTGCTGCTCCAGCCCTGAGACCCAAAGCCTGTGTTACCTGGGATTTCTTTGGGTTCTGGCTAGCAGCTGAGAGTGGCCCCGACAGATTCCCATGCAGTGGGAGCCTCCCCTCACCTGGGAAACATGATCGTTGTAGTTTTAGAGCCCAGAGTTCAGTCTCCTGGTCCCTGCATAGAGGGTGCTTCTCAGACACAGTGCTCTCCCCTCCCGTTTCCGCCATCTTGGCTCCCTGACGTGACACATGTTAATGACATAAAAACTTAGAGATATCAGAATAAAATTCATAACAGTGTAATGTCATAATTCCATTATGGTGTGTCAACACAATCTTATTGTAATAGCATTGTGATACCCTAGGAGCATTAGAATGTCATGATGAATTTTGATGTCATGATGCCATTGTGATGTCATAATCAAACTGTGATGTCATCAAATAAATGTGATGTCATATCAGTATCATGTCATAAGAGCATTGTGAAATCCTAACATCACTGTGGTATCATAACAGCACTGTGATATCAAAATGACATTGTGATGTCATATCAGAGTGATGTCATGATAGCATTGAGATATAATAATGAATATTGATGTCATGATGCCATTGTGATGTCATGTGGTCCTTGTGATGTCATAATATCATTGTGTTGTCATCATAGCAATGTGCTGTTATATTATTGTGATGTCATAATAGCATGGTGAAGTCCTAACACCATTATCATAGCATAACAATATGGAGATGTCATCATAGCATTGAGATGTCCTAATATTATTGTGATTTCATAATAGCATTTAGATGTCATACTATTGTAATGTTCACAATACCATTGTGATATCATAACAACATTGTGATGATATAATAGCTTTGTGATTTCATAACACTGTTGTAATGTCATTGTGATGTTATAATACCATTTAGATGTAATAGCTTTGTGATGCTATATTAGCATTGTGATACCATCATAGCATTATGATATGAAAATTTCATGGTGATATCATTTCACAATCATATCAAAATAGCACATGTCATAATAACATTATATATCATAATATCATTGTTATGTCCTAATATCATCGTGAAGTCATACTGTTGTGAAAACCATATTGCATTTTTTATGTCAAAATTGCTTTGTGATGTCATACTACTATCCTGTCGTAATACCATTGTGATGTCATCATAGCATTGTAAAGTCAAAGTAGCAAAATATTCACATCACAAAATAGCATTGTGATGTCAAAGTATCTTAGTGATGAACTATAGCATTATGAATTCATATTATTGTGACTTCTTAATAGCATTGAGATGTCATAATTGCATTGTGATATAATAATACCATTGTGATGCCATTATACCATTGTGATGTCAGAACATATTTTAGTCATAACCCCATCATGATGACATGATAGCATGATGATGTCTTAATAGCCCTGTGATATCCAAATGCCATTTTGAAGTCATCTGGTTGTGAATTAATGATATCATTGTGATGTCATGTTAGCTTGGGAAGTTATATAGCACTGTGATATCATAATACAATTGGGATATCATAATAGCATTGTGATGTCTTAATATCATTATGATGTCCTAATAACTTTTTGATGTCATAATAGCAGAATGATGTCATAATACCATTGTGATGTCATCATACAATATTATGGTCATTATGGCATTATGAAGTCATAACACCATTGTGATAGCATAATAGCATTGCAATGTAATAACAGCATTGTGATGTCATAATAGCTTTGCTATGTAATAGAAGCTTTGTGATGTCATAATAGCATTGTAATGTTATATAACCATTGTGCAGTTATTATAACATTGTGATACATAATAGCATTGTAAAGTCATCAATGCATTGTTATGTCATAATACCATTGTGATGAAATAATTGCATTGTGATATCTTCATAGCATTGAAATGTCATAATACCATTGTGATATCATAATTCCATTTTTATATCAAAATTCAATTTTGACATCATACCGCAATCATGTATTAATAGCATAGGGATGTCATAATTCCATTGGGATGCCATGATGAATTTTGATGTCATAATGCAATTGTAATATCATCATAGCATTGTGATGTCATAACAACATTGTGATTTCACAATATCATTGTTATGCCATATCATGGTGATGTCATTATAACATTATGATATCATAGTAACTTTGTGAAAACATAATAGCATTGTAATGTCTTAATACCATTGGTCATGTTGGAATATCATTTTGCGGTCATATTAGCATTATAACATCCTAATACCTTTTGATATGATAATAGCTTTGTTATGATGTCATAGTACTGTGATATCCTAATACAATTGTGATATCCTAATACAATTGTGAAATCATCCGGTTGTGAAGTCATCATTATATTGTGATATAATAATAGAATTTGATGTTGTCATATAATTTTGATGTAAAAATAGCATTGTAATGTCATAATAGCATTGTGAAGTCATAACACCATTGTGCTACATAATAGCAATGTGAGTCATTGCTATGACTCCTGACTTATGGTCAGGAGTCCATAAGTGTGTGGGTTTACGCCAGAACTGTCAATTTTTATTGCTGTTGCTCTATAGTAGTTTGAGATCAGGGATGGAGATAATTCCAGATGATCTTTTATTGTAGAATATTGTTTTAGCAATTCTTTGTTTTTTTTTCCACATGAAGTTGAGAATTTTTCTTTCAAGGTCTGTAAAGAATTGTGTTGGTAATTTGATGGGAAGTGCAATGAATCTGTAGATTGCTTTTGGAAAGATCGCCATTTTACAATGCTAAACCTACAAAGCTATAAGTATGGTAAATATTTCCATCTATGTTAATTCTGACAAACCATGAGCTTTCCTCCTTCTAATATCTTCTTCAAACTCTTTCTTCAGAGACTTGATATTTTTTTCTCATAAAAGTCTTTACCTTGCTTGCTTATGTTCACACCAATGTACTTTATGTCTTTGACCAACTGCAAGAACACATCAAAGTTATCATCCACTTTGACAAAATAGGCTTCATACCAGGTATGTGACAGTGGTTCAATATACAGAAATCTATGAATTTGATCGACCATATTAAAAAAAGGAAATAAAAAAACTACATGATGATCTCCTGAAATGCTGAAAAAGCATTTGGAAATATCCAACATCCGTTCAAGTTTAAAGTATTGGAGAGAACAGGGATATAAGGCACATATCTAAATATAATAAAGGCAAAATACAGCAAGCCTATAGTCAACATCAAACTAAACAGAGAGTAACTTAAAGCAATGACACTGAAATCAGAGACAAGGCAAGGATGCCCACTTTCTCCATATTCTTCAACATAGTTCTGAAAGTCCTTGCTAGAGAAGTAAGACATTTGAAGGAGATAAATGGGATACAAATCAGAAAGGAAGAGTTCAAAGAATCACTATTTGCAAATGATATGATAGTATACCTGAGTGACCCAAAAAAATTCTACCAGGGAACTCCTAAGCTGATTAACACCTTCAGTAAAGTGGCTGGATATAAAATTAACTGAAACAAAATCAGTAGCCCTCATGTATACAAAAGACAAAAGGGCTGAGAAAGAAATTAGGAAAATAACACCCTTTACAATAGCCACAAATGACAAAAAGTTCCTTGATGTAAATGTAAGCAAGCAATTAAAAATTTCTATGAAAAACATTTCAAGTCTCTGAAGAAAGAAATAGAAGAAGATAATCAGAAGACAGAAAGATCTCCCATGCTCATGGCTTGGAGGGATTAACATGATAAAAATGGCCATCTTACCAAAGCAACCTACAGATTCAATGCAATTCGTATAAAATTACCAACACAATTCTTTACAGACATTGGAAGAAAAATCCTCAACTTCATATGAAACCACAAGAAACACAAAATTGCTAAAACAATTCTCTATAATAAAAGATCTTTGGAGTTATGTCCATTCCTGATCTCAATCTGTTCTATAGCGCAACAGTAATAAAAACTTCATGGTACTGGCATAGAAATAGACTGGTGGATCAATGGAACCAAAGTGAAGAACCAGAAATAAACTCACACACTTAGGGACACCTGATCTTTGGCAAAGATGCCAAAACCATACAATGGAAAAAAGATAGCAACTTCAACAAATGGTGCTGGTCTAACTGGATGTCTACATATAGAAGAATGCAAATAGATCCATACTGATCACACTGCACAAATCTAAAGTCCAAGTGGATCAAAGACATTAACATAAAACCAGAAATATGAAATCGGTTAGAATAAAAGTGGTGAAGAACCTATGATTCATTGGTACAGCAGACAACTTCCTGAACAGAACACCAACAATATAGGCTCTAAGAGCAACAATCAATAAATGGGACCTCATGAAACTGAAAAGCTTCTGCAAAGTGAAAGACATGTCATCAAAACAAAACAACTGCCTACAGATTGAGAAAGAATCTTCACCAACACTTTGACAGAGGGCTAATATCCAGTATATATAAAGACCTCACAAAGCTGAAGAGCAACAAAACAAGTAATCCAATTAAAAATGGGGAACAAAGCAAAATATAGAATTCTCTGTAGAGGAATACCAGAATTTTGAATGGCAGAAAAACACTTAAAGAAATGATCACCATCATTAGCCATCAAGGAAATGAAAATCAAAATGACCCTGACATTACACCTTACACCCATCAGAATGGCCAAGATAAAAAACTCAAGTGACAACACATGCTGGAGATATTGTGAACAAAGAGAACCCTCCAACACTGCTGGTGGGAATGCAAATTTGTACAACCACTCTGAAAATCAATCTGGCACTTTCTCAGACAACTAGAAATAGTGCTTCCTCAAGATTCAGCTATCAACTTCTAGGCATATATTCAAACCAGACTCAAGTACACAATAAAAAATGTCTGCTCAACCATGTTTATAGTAGCTTTATTTATAATAGCCAGAAACTGGAAACAACCCAGACACTCCTCAACTGAAGGATGGATACAGAAATTGTGATATACCTACACAATGGAATATTACTCAGCATTAAAAATAAAGAAATCATGAAATTTGCAGGTAAATGGTGGGAACTGGAAAATATCATCCTGAGTGAGCTACCCAGAACCACCAAGACACACATGATATATACTAACTTATACAACCTACTAAAATCTGTACACATAATGAAACTAATCAAGAGAGAGGACTGTGGCCAAAATGTTCAATCCCCATGCTGAAAGTCAAAGAGGATGGATATCAGAAGAAGGAGTAAATAGGGAACAAGTTAGGAATCTGCCATAGAGGGCCTCTGAAAGGCTCTGCCCTGAAGACTACCAAAGCAGATGCTGAGACTCATGGCCAACTACCACAGACACCATGAGCTCAGGTGGCACCATTGAACAAGCAGTCCTGGCTCTAACACTACAGAGGGTTCATCCAGAGGACCACAGCAGGAAACACAGCTGCTCTTGTGTCCTAGGCATTTAACACAAATCAGTTTCTCTGTCCTGAAGGTCCAATTTTAACTGTATTTCCCAAGAACAAGATTGCTCACTGACCACTGAGGTAGCAATGTAACCACTAGTTCATGGCTATGATTCTCTGCTACATAATGAGTTCCTGGAAAGCATGCCTTACAAAGTCAAACTCTGTCCTCCTTTAGCAGAATGTTTTCTCCATGTTAAAAGTCATTGTAAAAGTTTTCAGCTTATTATTTTTATTGTTTTGTGGGAATTTCATATAATATATATTACACTCCTTTTCAATTCCTCCCTCTTTCAAATTCCTACCCATGAGTCACAATAATTCTTTTTCTTTAAAATACATCAATTGAAGTATATGTTGTTTATATGCTCATTGGAACATTATCAGAGTCCCAGTGCCTAGTCTCTTAAAGAAAACTGAGTTCATCCTTGCTACACCTTGTCACCACCCACATAAAGAAGTCATCAGTCCTGTCGCCTCTATTCTTCATCACCTTGATCACAGTTTTTCTTATGTATATATTTATTGTGATTTTTTAATCCTCTCTGCTTCCCCCTCTCTCTTTTCCTTTCAGTCCCATGCACCCTCCTTCTTCTACCCCTATGCCCTTCATCTAATTCCCTGATATGGGCGATATTTTTCTGGCTTCTGTCTGACACTATCTTATCAGGTTTCATCAACACTGGCTGCATAATTTTCCTCTTTGTGATCCTCCTTGTGTCCTCAATTGCCCCTACTTAACACATCTCCCGGCCTCCTCTCCTGCACATTCCAAAAGCATTGAGTGGAGGGAGAATTTCATCAGGATATCCTGTTTGGAGCTGGGTGTTTTAAGGTCTGTCTCTGCATAATAATGGACTGTGGGTCTCAGTATGAAATCACATTTGATGCAGAAGGAAGCATTGCTGTGGATAAAAGAACATGGCACTGCTGTATCTCTTAAGAACAGAGAGCAATGGTTTTTTTGTTGTTGTTGTTGTTTGTTTGTTTTTTTTTTTTAATAACAACAGCCTGGGTTGCCTGAAAATTTCCATAGGATACATTGGCCCAAAAACTCAATTCACTGCCACCCAATTCCCCTAGTGGAAGACTGGTTTGGTCACAATGGAGGGCCTATTGAAACTTTATCCCCCACTATAAAGAGGCCTCTTAATAAGTGAATACATACGATATTTGTTTTTCTCCATTTTAGTTACTTTTCCCAGATGATTTTTCCTAGTCACATCCACTGGCCTGGAAACATCATGATATCATTTTCTTATCTGAAGAATACTCTGTTATGGAAATATTCCACATTTTCCCCAAAAGAGATTCTCAGTCCTATTCTTTAGATCTTGGAAGTTGTTGGGACTTGAATCATTGTATTAAATTACAAACTATCAGGATAACTAAGTTCTTTTAGCCTAGAAATGCCTCCATCTTCTTCCACTTCCTGTGATTTGAATTGAATGTTTCCTTGAAGCTCATCTATTTATATGTGAAGTCCCCATTGAGGAAATGTCTAGGAAGTGTTAGGATGAGGACTTGTGAGATAATATAATTTCTATTGGAGTTTTATTATAGGAGGGTATGCTTTGAGGATGATATCCCAATGAAAGTGACCAGACAGAATGGAGTCTTTGTCTCTCAGTCTAGGTTAATTTATTTTTCTGTTTTTCTCAGTCTCTCTATTTACAAATCTGTTTCTCTAGCTCTTTCTTTCTCTGTCACCCTCCCTCTGCCTGCACCTTGTGGTTAAGTATGAAAAGCTGTCTGTTTTGCTGAAGGACTACAAAAAGATGACTGCTTGCTGCTGTGATATCATGCATTCTCTCCATAAAAATACAAGCAAGGTCCCAATTAAAAGTTATTTTCAAAGAGTTGCCTTGGTCAGGGAACATTTTCTCAGTAAGTAATTCACTTACTGAGGACATATCTGTGCACTTAATAAATAATAAGAGAATCTGTGATGATGTGAAAGTCATATGTCCAGTGCTCATGACTTTATTAATGCTCACTTGAGAGAAATATGTGACAGATTAACTGAACTAAGAGTCTTGGACATAGGAACTGTCATTTCTGGGTTTTGTGCTTTCAGCTGCCCAGATTGAGGCATGTAGGGCTGCTAATCCTTTCTCTAAAGCAGACACTCCACTTGGCCCTTTTAATAACTGTCTCCAGAAACTCTTACTGGCTTCCAGATGTTTCATGACCTCATTCTCCCTCTCATCCAATCAGCATCTAACAATTGTGGTATCATATTGGGATGTCATGATGAATTTTCATGTCATGATGCCATTGTGATATCATAATAGCTTTGTGATGTCATCATAGCATTGGATGTCCTAGAATCATTGTGAAGTTTTACTATTGTGAAGTCCTAAGAGCTTTTTGATTTCAAAATTCCATTGTGACATCATAACACAATCATGTTGAAGTAACCAATACCAAGATATAATAGCATTGTGATGTCATAATAACTTTGTTTAATCATAACACCACTGGGATGTCATAATATTATAATGTATAGCATTGTGATGTCAAAATACCTTTGTGTTGTCATAATACCATTGTGATTTCCTATCATTGTGATGTTGTAATAGCATTGAGATATAATAGCAATGTGAGGTCATAAGAGGATTCTAATGTCATAAAAACATTTAGATGTCTTAATATCATTGTACTGTCATTGTAATATCATAATTCCATTGTGATATCCTAACACAAACATATCCTAAGAGCATTGTGATGTCATCATCATTGTTATGTCATAACATTGTGAAATCATAGTATCATTGGGATGTCATAAAATTGTGATGTCATAATAACATTGTGAGGTCATAACACCATTGTCACATTAAAATACCATTGTGATGTCACGTCATTATGAGGATATTCTAGCATTGGAATTTCTTACCATTGTCATGTAAGAATTTAATTAGATGTCATAATAGTACTGTGATATCATAAGGCAATTTTGAAATTATAATAGCATTGGAATATCATACTATTTTGATATCATTATAGCACTGTGATATTGTAATACCATTGGGATTTCTTGACACTGTTTCTTTCTTATAACACAATTTTGATGTCACAAAAACATATGTGATGACACCTTTGTGATGACATAATATCATTGAGATGTCATAATAAATTTGTGATGTCATAATACTATTGTGGTGTGATTGTATCAATAATATATCATAATACTATTGTTATGTCATAATAGCATTTTGAGGTCATAATGCCATTGTGAAATCATAACTCATTTGTGATTTTATACCATAATCATTTACAAAAAGCTTAGTGATGTCATAATTCCACAGGGATATCATGACACTGTTGTTATTTCATAATACTATTTCATAATACTATTGTGGTGCATAACACCATTGTTATGATGAAATACTATTGAGATGACATTATAAAATTTTAATGTCATAATACCATTGTGATGTCATAGTAGCATTTTGCTGTCATAATAGCATTTTGCTGTCATAATGCCTTTGTGATGTCATAACACCATTGTGATGTCCTATCACTGTAATGTCATAATAAACTGTTGAGGTCCTAATGCCATTGTGACGTCAAAATTCTATTGTGATTACATACCTCAATCATGTTGAAATACCAATGTGTTGTCATAATAGCATTGTGATATTGTAATGTCATTGGTGTACCATAATACCTTTGAGATATCATGACACCACTGTGATGTCATAATACTATTATGATGTCATAATAAGCTTGTGATATAATAATACAATTGTGATGTTATATTTGAGATGTCATACTACCATAGTGATGTCATCAGAGCACTGAGAATTCATGACACAATTGTGATGACATAAAAAATTTTGAGATATAATAATGAATAATAAATAAAAATAATAGTAATAAAAAGTTGTGAGTTAATATTAAATTTGTGATGTCATAATTGAATTGCAATGTTATAATACCATTAGAAGTGAAATACCATTGTGATGTCATAATAGCATTTTGATGTCATAATGCCATTATGATGGGATAGTAGCATTGTGTTGTCCTAATAGCACTGTGATGTTGCAATACCATTGTGAAGTGATTATGCCATTTTGATGTCATAATACCATTGTGATGTCATATCATTGTGAACACAAAATAACACTGTGGTATCATAATAGTATTGTGATGTTATAATAGAATTGGGATATCATACTACCATTGTGATGTTATAATAGTATTTGGATGTCATACTGTTGTAATGTCCTAATATAATTATGATGTCATCATGGCATTGTGATGTAATAATGCAATTGTTATATCATAATATCATTGTGATGTTATAAGAGTACTGTGATGATGCAATAGTATGTTTAGGTCATAATGCGATTGTGATGTCATACCACAATTATGTTGAAATAGCATTATGATGTCATAAGAGCATTGTGATGTCATAAAAGCTTTGGAATGTCCTGACAACTTTGTGATGTCTTAATAGCATTGTGATGTTCTAATCACATTGTGAAGTAATCATAGCTGCTGCCCAGAATAGCATTGTGATGTCATAATTGCATTGCTATGTTATATTATTATTTTGATTTTTCTAATTTCATTGTGATATTATACCATATGATGTCATAATTCCATTGTGATGTCATACAATCATTATGATATGAAATTAACTTTGTGATAACATAATAGCATTTTGAGGTCATAATGAAATTGTGATGTCAAAATTCCATATATATGTCATACAACAATCATGTTGTAATAGCATTTTGGAGTCATAATAACATGGTGATGTCATAATAGCACTGGGATGTCATGAGACTATTGTGATGTCATCATGGAATTGTGATGCCATAATTCCTTTCCGATGTCATACTATCATTGTGATGTCAAACTGCCATAGTGATATCATAATAGCATTTTGAAGATATATAATACCATTGTGATCTCAAAATTCTATTGTGATGTCATGTGAGCATTTTGAAGTCAATATACCATTGTGATGTCAGCATAGCATAGGTTTAGCATTAGGTTTAGGGTTAGGGTTAATTACGGTTAGGTTAGGATTAGGTTTAGGGTTAGGGTTGGGGATAGGGTTAGGTTTTAGGCTTAGGGTTAGTGTTAGGTTAGGGTTAGGGTTAGTTGTACCTGCATTGTGACATTTGTTTTGTCTATCCATTGTTTGTGCCCTTTTATATACAGGATGGACAGTTTTGCATTTTAAACATATGAAGTATAAATTTTGATGGTTTAATACTTAACTAAGCTAGTGTGTACTTTGCCAGCTGTAATCCTTCTTTGTCTATTTTGCATTAGAAATGACCAATATTTATCCCCCCATGAATATATCTCATGTTGAATGGATATAAGCTTTCAGAGCAGTGTGACATATTAATTTAATCAGCATTTAAAAGTATGGTCTGAGGTAGCTAGATAGTAATCTCTACTCCATAATGAGTTCCTGGAAAGCATCCCTTCCTTTATTGGAATCTTTTCTCCTAGATAAACAAACTACTATACCCAGCAAAATTTTCAATCAACATAGACAGATAATTCAAAATATTCCATGACCAAACCAAATTAAAACGATATCTACATAGTAACCCAGCTCTACAGAAGTTACTAGAAGGGAAACTCTAAAACCAAGTAAACAACTACATCTAAGGAAACAGAGGAAATAGATAACTACACAACAACAACAAAACCTAAAGAATACAAGCAATGAAACTCAGTGACACCACCAACCCCACATCTAAAGTAACAATTGTTGGTCACTAGTCTCTATCAACATCAATGGACTCAACTCCCCAGTACAAAGACACAGACTAACAGAATAGTTGCGGAAACAAGATCCAACATTCTGTTGCACTACCTCAGAGTAAAGGGCTGGAAAAATGTTGTTCAAGCAAATGGTTCCAGAAAACAAGCTGGAGTAGCCATCCAAATGTCTAATAAAATAGACTTTCAACCCAAGTTAATCAAAAACATAAGGAGGGCCACTATATTCTCATCAAAGGAAAAATCCACCAAGAGGACATCACAATTTTGAATATCTATGCCCCAAATACAAGAGCACGTACATTCATAAAATGAAACAATATTAAAGCTTAAATCACACATTGATCCTAATACTTTAAGAGTGGGAGACTTCAACACTCCACTCTCACCAAGGGACAGATCAACTAGAAAGAAAACAAATAGGGAAATAAAAACACAGAGTCCCTAAGAGACATCTACAGATCTTTTCATCAAACTCAAAAGAGTATACCTTCTTTTCAGCACTGCATGAAACCTTCTCCAAAATAGACCATATAGTTGGTCATAAAGCAAGCCTCAACACATACAAAAAGATTGAAATAAACCCATGTATTCTATTTGACCACCATGGACTAAATCTGGACATCAACAACAACAGAAATAACAAAAAGCCGACACGCATATGAAAACTGAACAACTTGTTACTCAATGACAGCTGGGTTAAGTAAGAAAGAAAGAAATTAAAGACTTCCTAGAATTCAATGAAAAGGAAGGCACAACATACCCAAATTTATGGGACACATTGAAAGAAGTGCTCAGAGGAAAAATTATAGCACTAAGTGCCTGCAAGAAGAAATTGGTAACATCACATACAAACAACCTAATGGCCCAACTGAAAACCCAGAAAAAAAAAGAAACAGATACACAAAAGAAGAGCAGACAGCTGGAAATAATCACATAGTTGGTCACAAAGCAAGCCTAAACATATTCAAGAAGATTGAAATTATTCCTTATATCCTATTTGATCACCATGGACTAAAATTGGACCTCAATGACAAAATTAGCAAAAGGCCTGAACACACATGGAAATTGAACAACTACCTTCCAAATGACAGCTAGGTCAGAGAAGAAATAAAGAAATTAAAGACTTCCTAGAACTCAATGAAAATGAAGGCACAACATACTCAAATTTATGGGACATTTTGAAAACAGTGCTCAAAGGAAAATTTATAGCCTGGAAGAAGAAATTTGTAACATCACATACAAACAACTTAATGGACCAACTGAAAACCCTAGGGAAAAAGAAGCAGATATACCGAAGAGGAGCAGATGGCTGGAAATAATCAAACTCAGGGCTGAAATCAATCAATTAGAAATGAATAAAATGATTCAAAGAATCAATGAAACAAAAAGCTGGTTCTTTGAGAAAATCAACATGATAGACAAACCCTTAGCCAAACTAACTAAAAAGCAGAGAGAATCTATCCAAATCAGCAAAATCAGAAATGAAAAGGATGACATAAATACAGACATTGAAGAAATTCAAACAATCATTAGGTCATACTACAAAAGCCTATATGCCACAAAATTTTAAAACCTAAATGAAATGGACAATTTTCTTGATAGATTCTATCTTCCAACATTAAGTCAAGATGAGGTAGAAGGACTGAAGAGCCCTATGTCCCCCAAGGAAATTGAAGTAGTCATTCACAGTCTCCCCTTCAAAAAACCAATGGGCCAGATGGTTCCAGTGTGGAATTCTACCAGACCTTCAAAGAAGAGCTAAAACTAATTCTCCTCAAACTATTCCACAAAATAGAAACAGAAGGTACATTACCAAACTCATTCTATGAAGCAACAGTCACCCTGATACCTAAACCACACAAAGACCCAACAAAAAAAGAAAACTTCAGAGCTATCTCTCTTATGAACATTGACACAAAAATACTCAATAAAATACCTGTAAATGGAAGCCAAGAACACATCAAAGATATCATCCACCATGACCAAGAAGGCTTCATCCCAGTCATGGAAGGGTGGTTCCACATACGGAAATCCATATATGTAATCCACCACATAAACAAGCTGAAGGAGAAAAACCATATGATCATCTCCTTATATGCTGAAAAAGCATTTGACAAAGTCCAAAACCCATTCATGTTTAAAGCCTTGGAGAGATCGGGGATACAAGGCACATATCTAAAGATAATAAAGGCAATATACAGCAAGCCTATAGCCAACATCAAACTCAATGGAGAGAAACGTAAAACAATCCCATTGAAATCAGGGACAAGACAAGGCTGCCCACTCTCTCCATTCCTCTTCAACATAGTACTTGAAGTCCTGTCCAGAGCAATAAGACAACTAAAGGAGATCAAAGGGATACAAATTGAAAAGGAAGAGGTCAAAGTGTGACTTACTATTTGCAGATGATATGATAGTATATATGAGCAACCCCAAAAATTCAACCAGAGAACTCCTCCAGCAGATAAACACCTTCAGCAAAGTTGCAGCATACAAAATCAACTCAAAAAAGAAAAAGAAAGAAAGAAAGAAAGAAAGAAAGAAAGAAAGAAAGAAAGAAAGAAAGGAAGGAAGGAAGGAAGGAAGGAAGGAAGGAAGGAAGAAGAAATTAGGGAAACAACACCTTTCACAATACCCACTAATAACATAAAGTACCTTGGGGTGACTCTAACCAAGCAAGTGAAAAACCTGTTTGAGAAAAACTTCAAGTCTCTGAAGAAAGAAATTGAAGAAGATATCAGAAGATGGAAAGATCTCCTATGCTCATGGATTGGTAGGATTAACATTGTTAAAATGGCCATCCTGCCAAAAGCAATCTACAGATTCAATGCAATTCATATCAAAATACCAACTCAATTCTTTATAGACCTTGAAAAAAAGATTTTCAGCTTCATATGGAGAAACAAAAAACACAGAATCTCCAAAACAATCCTGTACAGCAACAAATCATCTGGAGGCATCTCCATCCCCGAACTTAAGTTGTACTACAGAGCAATAGTAATAAAAACTGCATGGTATTGGCATAAAAACAGAAAGGAGGATCAATGGAACCACATAGAAGACTCAGAAATAAACCCACACACCTATGAATACTCGATTTTTAACAAAGAAGTCAAAACCATTCAATGGAAAAAAGACAGCATCTTCAACAAATGGGGCTGGTCCAACTGGATGTCTGCACGTAGAAGAATAAAAATAGAGCCATACTTATCACCCTGCACAAAACTAAAATCCAAGTGGATCAAAGACCTCAACATAAAACCAGATACTCTAAATCTGTTAGAAGAAAAATTGGGGAACAGCCTAGAACTCATTGGCACAGGAGACAAATTCCTGAACAGAACTCCAACAGCATAGGCTCTAAGAGCAACAATCAATAAATGGGATCTCATGAAACTGAAAAGCTTCTGTAAAGCAAAGGACACAGTCATAAAAACAAAAGGAATGCCTACAGATTGGGAAATAATCTTCACTAACCCTTTATCTGACAGAGGACTAATATTCAGTATATACAAAGAATTAAAAAGCTGAAAAGCAGCAAACCAAGTAAGCCAATTAAAAATGGGGAACAGATGTGTATTAGACTGCATGGCAAAATGGCAGCGCTGGGAGGACTCTCATTCTGAGCAGCAGCAGCAGGATCAGCACAGTGACCAGTCATAAAACACAGTCATTGTGTTTCCCAGGTGAGAGGATACCCTACCATGGGGGATTCAATCAGGTTTTAACTCACCTAGCTAAACACGGAAGAGATCTCAGTTCCACCAGACTCATGGCTGCCAGCAACCAGCCCCAGCCCAAGCCCAAAGCCACAAGCCAGTGTCTCTGCTCATGGTCCCAGACTGAACAATGTGCACCACACTATCAGAGACTGGAATTTTCAGTTGAGAGATAACCCCAGGGTACAGTAAAAGATTGGGACCGGCCTTAGGTCACCCAGACATCCCCTGGAAAAGACTCGGGTTCCACGGGCACCCCAGGAGCCAGCCTGGAGCCAAAGCCAGGGACCCAGGCTCCGGCACAGAGCCATGCCACCCTGTGCACCTGACTTGCTGCCTGAGATAGAACTGTGGGCACCAGGACACCAGCAAATGAGTTTCACTGTCAGGTGCAAACACACAGGGAGGGAAACAGCTGGTCTGATCTCAGAGCACTCAGCCGACACCCCCAGCCTGAAAAGGTACCCGGAAAATTACCCAGCTTAGGGAGGCACCTAGGCTCCCAAAGGCCACAAAGGCAGACACAGGCAGTTTCTGCGCACCAGACAGCTGGCAGATACTGAGCCGCCATTATTCAGCTGTGCTCCAGGCACAGGCAGTTTCTGTGGCCAGCCAGCTGGCGGACACTGAGCAGTGTGCACCAGGGCAAAAAAAAAAAAAGACACTGGGAGTCCTTGTCTCCAGAGAATCCACAGGGAAGGAAGGAACCTGTACTGACTTAAATCACCCAAACCTTCCCTAGAAAAAGTCAAGCAAGCCAGTGGGGCCAAGGCAAGATCACTCAGCTGTGCTCCAGACACAGGCACAAACAGTTGCTGTGCACCTGATGTCCAACTGGGTCACAGCAGCTGATCATTAAATTTACAACAAGAAACCCAGAAACAGGGCAGCTGCCCTCAGGACTTCCCTGGGTGAGAGGAGAACCCTCTCGACTAACAAAGACCACAGTTACCACTCAGGTCTATATCCCTGAGGTGAGAAACTCCTGAAAAAACACCAGCCATCCAGGGACTATACCCAAAAAGCTGAGAAGACATCCTTCAGGAAAAAACAGCTTTCTGCAAAGGGGATTCTCTCCACCACAGGATCCCCAGGAACCACCAGAAAATAACCCCAAATGCCTAAGATAGCACAATGGATAGAGGGCCAGCATAAAAGCTCAAGCAACAAAAGACAGCAATATGGCATCTCCAGAACCCAGTTACCCAGGGGCAAGTAGCCCTGGACACCCCACCATAACTGAAATCCAAGAAGATGACCTAACAACTATACTCATGAAGATGATAACAGAGAAAACAAATAAGATATGTAAAGTCATAGAGGAAGAAAAACTCAAACAGAATATTGCCATCGATAAAGAAATAGAGGAAGCTGCACCCAAACAGTTTATGGCCTTTAGAAAGGAAATGCTTAAAGCACTGAATGAAATAAAAGAAACAGAGTTGAAGGAACTAAAAGAAAAACAGGAAAGTACAATCAGACAGGTGAAGGAAGTAAACAAAACAACTCAAGACCTAAAGATAGAATTGGAAAAGTTAAAGAAAACACAAATGGAAGAAATAATGGAAAGGAAGAATCTAGGGAAGAAAACAGAAAATACAGAGGTAAGCATAACCAACAGACTACAAGAGATGGAAAAAAGAATCTCAGGTGTAGAATATACAATGGAAGAAATTGATGAATCTGTCAAAGAAAATGTTAAATCCGAAAAAATTCCTGACACAGACTGTCCAAGAAATCCAAGACAATATGAAAAGACAAAACCTAAGAATAATAGGTATAGAGGAAAAAGAAGACTCCCATCTCCAAGGCCCAGAAAATATTTTCAACAAAATCATTGAAGAAAATTTCCCTGAACTAAAGTAGAGGCCAATTAGAATACATGAGGCCTACAGAACACCCAAGAAATTTGACCAGAAAAGAAAATCCTCAAGCCACATAATAATCAAAACAGTAAGTATACAGAATAAAGAAAATACTAAAAGCTGCAAGGGAAAAAGGCCAAGTAACATATAATGGCAAACCCATTAGAATCACACCTGACTTTTCAACAGAGACTATGAAAGCTAGAAGGGCCTGGACAGATATCATGCAGACCCTAAGAGAACACAGATGTCAGCCCAGGCCACTATACCCAGTAAAACTCTCAGTCCTCATAGATGGAGAAAACAAGATATTCAATGACAAAAAGAAATTTCAACAATACCTACAAACAAATCCAGCATTACAGAAGACAATAAAAGGGAAAATACAACCCAAGAAAACTAGCTACATTCAAGAAAACACAGGAAATAAATAACCTCACTTCAGTAAAACAAAAAGCAACCAAGCACACAACCTGATGACCACAGCCAATATCAAAATCAAGGGATCTAAAAGCCAATGGTCATTAATTTCTCTCAACATCAATGGCCTCAACTCTCCAGTAAAAAGACACAGACTAACAGAATTCATATGTAAACTAAACCCAGCAATCTCTTGCATACAAGAAACACACCTAAGACACAAAGATAGACATTACCTGAGGGTAAAGGGTTGGAAGACGACTTTCCAAGCAAATGGACCCAAGAAGCAAGCAGGAGTAGGCATTCTAATATCTAATAAAATAGACTTTCAACCAAAATTAATAAAAAGAGATGGGGAAGGACACTTCACACTCATCAAGGGAAAATTCCACCAGGAAGACATCACAATCCTGAACATCTATGCCCCAAATACAAAGGCACCCACATTTGTGAAAGAAACATTGATAAAATTTAGAGCACATATAGATCCCCACACAAAAATAGTGGGAGACTTCAACACCCCACTCTCAACAAAGGACAGGTCAACAAAAGAGAAATTAAACAAAGAAAAAATGTCTCTGACAGAGGTCATGAATCAACTGGACCTAACAGACATTTACAGAACTTTACACCCAAACACAAAAGAATTCACCTTCTTCTCAGCACCTCATGGAACCTTCCCCAAAATAGACCATATAGTGGGTCACAAAGCAAGCCTCAACAGATACAAGAAGATTGAAATAATACCTTCTATCTTGCCTGATCACCATGGAATAAAGCTGGACCTCAACAATAACAGAAATAGCAAAAAGCCTACACACACATGGAAACTGAACAACTTGTTACTAAATGACAGCTGGGTCAGGGAAGAAATAAAGAAAGAAATTAAAGTCTTTCTAGAAATCAATGAAAATGAAGACACAACATACCCAAACTTGTGGGACACAATGAAAGCAGTGCTAAGAGGAAAGTTCATACCACTAAGTGCCTTCAAGAAGAAATTCGAGACAGTGCATTCAAGCAACTTAATGTCTCACTTAAAAACCCTAGAAAAAGAAGAAGCAGACACACAAGAAGGAGTAGACAGCTGGAAATAATCAAACTCAGGGCTGAAATCAATCAATTGGAAACAAATAAAACAATTCAAAGAATCAATGAAACCAAGAGCTGGTTCTTTGAGAAAATCAACAAGATCGACAAACCCTTAGCCAGGCTAACTAAAAGGCAGAGAGACACCACCCAAATCAACAAAATCAGAAATGAAAAGGGGGATATAACTACAGACACTGAGGAAATCCAAACAATCATTAGGACTTACTTCAAAAGTCTATATGCCACAAAATTTGAAAATCTAAATGAAATGGACAATTTTCTTGATCGATTTGACTTACCAAAGCTGAACCAGGACCAGGTAAATCAACTAAATAGACCTCTATCCCCCAAAGAAATAGAAGCGGTCATCAAAAGTCTCCCATCCAAAAAAAGCCCAGGACCAGATGGCTTCAGCGCAGAATTCTACCAGACTTTCAAAGAAGAGCTAACACCAATTCTCTTCAAACTATTCCACAAAATAGAAACAGAAGGAACATTACCAAACTCATTCTATGAAGCCACAGTCACCTTGGTACCTAAAACTGAAGAGCTTCTGCAAAGCAAAAAACACAGTCATCAAAACAAAGCGACCGCCTACAGATTGGGAAAGAATCTTCACCAACCCTTTATCTGACAGAGGACTCATATCCAGTATATATAAAGAACTAAAGAAGCTGAAAAGCAGCAAACCAAGTAATCCACTTAAAAAAATGGGGAACAGAGCTAAACAGAGAATTCTCTGTAGAGGAATACCGAATGGCAGAGAAGCACTTAAAGAAATGCTCAACCTCACTAGCCATTAGGGAAATACAAATCAAAACAACCCTGAGATTTCACCTTACACCCATGAGAATGGCCAAGATCAAAAATCAAGGGACATCACATGCTAGAGAGGTTGTGGAGAAAGGGGAACCCTTCTCCACTGCTGGTGGGAATGTAAACTTGTATAACAACTCTGGAAATCAATCTGGCGCTCTCTCAGACAACTAGGAATAGCGCTTCCTCAAGATCCAGCCATACCACTCCTGGGCATATATCCAAAAGGGGCTCAAGTACACAAAAAGGACATTTGCTCAACCATGTTTGTAGCAGCTTTATTTGTAATAGCCAGAATCTGGAAACAACCCAGATGCCCATCAACTGAAGAATGGATGCAGAAATTGTGGTACATCTACACAATGGATATTACTCAGCAATGAAGAATAAGGAAATCATGAAATTTGCAGGTAAATGGTCGGACCTGGAAAGGATCATCCTGAGTGAGTTGTCCCAGAAGCAAAAAGACACACATGGTATATACTCACTCATATAGACATACAACATAGGAGAAACTCACTAAAACCTGTGCATCTAAAGAAACTAAGCAAGAGAGATGACCCTAACTAAAATGTCCAATCCCCATCTGGAAAGGCAAAGAGGATGGACATCAGAAGAAGACGAAAACAAGAAACAACCTAAGAACCTACCACAGAGGGTCTCTGAAAGCCTTTGCCTACAGACTATCAATGCAGATGCTGAGCCTGATGGGCAACTTTTGGGCAGAGTGAAGGGAATTTTATGTAAGGACTGGGAAATAGTCAGAGCTAGAGAGGACAGGGTCTCCACAAGGAGAGCAACAGAACCAGAAAATTTGAACACAGGGAACTTCCCAGAGACTCATACTCCAACCAAGGGCTATTCAATGAGATAACCCAGAACCTCTGCACAGATGTAGCCCAGGGCAGTTCAGAGTCCAATTGGGTTACATAGTAATGTGAAGAGGGACTGCCGCTGACATAATCTGCTTGGCCTGCTCTTTATCACCTCCCCCTGCGGGGGGGAGCAGCCTTACCAGGCCATAGTAGAGGACAATGCAGCCACTTTTGATGTGAACTGATAGAATAAGATCAGAAAGGAGAACCTCCCCTATCAGTGGACTTGGGGAGTGGCATGCATGCAGAGGGAGGAGGGAAGTTGAGGAGGGAGGGGCTTATGGGGGATGCAGAATGAATAAAGTGTAATTGTTGAAAAATTAAAAATTAAAAAAATAATAAAAACATTTTAAATGCAAAAAAAAGGGGGGAACAGGGCTAAACAGAGACTTCTCTGTAGAGGAATACTGAATGGCAAGAAGCATTTAAAGAAATGCTCATCCTCCTTAGCTATGAGGGAAATGCAAATCAAAACCACCCTGAGATTTCACCGTACCCCCATCAGAATGGCCAAGTTCAAAAACTCAAGTGACAACACATGCTGGAGAGGTTGTAGAGAAAGGGGAACCATCCTCCACTGCTGGTGGGAATGTAAACTGGTACAACCACTTTGGAAATCTATCTGGCACTTTCTCAGACAATTAGGAATAGTGCTTCCTCAAGACCCAGCTATACCACTGCTAGGTATATATCCAAACTTTGCTCAAGTACACAAAAGAGATACTTGCTCAACCATGTTTATAGCAGCTTTATTTGTAATAGCCAGAATCTGGATACAGCCCAGATGTCCATCAATGGTGGAATGGGTACAGAAATTGTGGTATTTTTACACAATGGACTATTACCCAGCAATCAAAATGGAGGAAATCATGAAATTTGTAGGCAAATGGTGGCATCTAGAAAATATCATTCTGAGTGAAATATCCCAGAAGGAGAAAGACAAACAGGGTATATACTTGCTTATATAGACTTTTAAGATATGATAAACATAATGAAATCTATACACCTAAAAAATATAATCAAGAGAGAGGACATGGGGTAAAATGATCAATCCTCGTTTAGAAAGACAGATGGGATGTGCATTGAATATATGACAGGAGTCTACTGAGTGCATCTGAAAGACTCTAACTAGCAGTGTTTTCAAAGCAGATACAGAGACTCATGACCAAACCTTTGGCAGGGAATCATATGAAAGAAGGGGAGTTAGTATGATGGGGAAAGGATAGGAGCTCCACAAAAACCAAATATATCTGGGCACAAGGTCTTTTCTGCGACTGACATTCAATCAAAGACCATGTATGGATATAACCTAGAACCTCTGCTCAGATGTAGCCTGTGGTGTCTCAGTAACCAACTGGTTTCCCATAGTGTGGGGAACAAGGACTATTTCTAACAGGAACTCAATGACTGGCTCTTTGACCTTCCCATCCCACAAGAGAGGAGCAGTCCTGTTAGGCCACAAAGGAGGGCTTTGCAGCTAGTCCTGAAGACACCTGATAAAACAGGATCGGATGAATGGGGAGGAGGTCCCCCCATCAGTTGACTTGGAAAGGGGCATGGTGGAGATTAGGGCGGGAATGTGGGATCGAGAGGAAATGAGGGAGCAGGATATGGCTGGCATACAGAGTTAATAAAATGTAACTGATAAGAAAAATAAAATTATATAAAAAAAAAAAACACATCATAAAGTGTCATCCACAGGAACGACCAAAAGGAAAAGCAAATTCCAGAGATGGAGGACAAAGTTGAAATAATAGTACCTTAAGATTTTTGTAAAGGCTTGGCAGTGGTGGCATATGCCTTTAATCCCTGAACTCTGGAGGCAGAGGAAGAAGTAGGCAGATCTCTCAGTTCAAGACCAGCCTGGTCCACAGGGTTAGTTTGAGGATAACCAGTGTCATACAGAGAAACCCTGTCTTGAAAATAAAATAAAATAATAAAAATATACAAACAAAAAATTTGTAATGAAACACAATTAAAGAACGTGAACAAAACTAATAAAAACTCTGAGAAATAGTCAAGAGATCTTGCCTAAAAATCAATGGAGTTGAAGGAAGGAGATCAAGATGGAAGTTATGGATAAGCTATTCAATGAAATTATAGAAAACACCTTCCATCCCTAGAAATAACAATACAAACATAAAAACACAAGAAGCACTCAAAACCCAACAGACAGGACCAGAATAGAGCATCAGAGTCCAAACTCCAGAGCTGCTGTACAGGTACCTGGAGCAGTCTGCTGAGTTTTAGTTCATCATTCATCTCTTAACACCCTGTTGTGCTGGTGTGGTGGTACACACCTGTAATGTCAGCACTTGGGAGCCTGAGGAAGGAGGGTTGACAGTTTGAAGCCAGCATGAACTATATGGGCAGACTTTGTCTCAAAAGAATATATATACACATATGTATATATATTTAAAAATCTTATTGAAAATCTTGATCCTTCTTTTGTTTAAAAATGCAAAAAATATGTTAGAGACTGTGTATAATTCCCCTGAGCATCACTGTGAGGCACAGTTTAATGATCTTGATTGACTGTAGTGGGTTGTAACTTCCTAAATTAAACACAGTGTGATTTTAAGAGTTGCTTACCATTTTTCTAAATACAATGAGCAGAAAATAGTTCTGTAAATATGTGTAGTTCATCTTCCTCAGACCTGGTCTAGAGTTATCACAGGTATGTGTCTCTGCTCTCTAATCTGAAAGTCTTTGCAACTCACACACTTCTGTAACAGTTCTTCAATCCCATTGTATATCTACAGAATCTCTCTTCCAGAGTTATCTTACAAATAAATTTACAAATCCAAATTTTCAAAAAAAAAAAGTTGTAAATATATCATTTTAATTGTTTATGTGGGAATTTTATATAATTTACATTACAATGCTTTTCCAATTGTTCCAATGCTCAACTTTCTACCCATGTGTCAAACTAATTTTTTTTTGAAAATATACATCAGTTGAACTATTTGTTGTTGATATTCTCATTAGAACATGATGAGAATCTTAGTCAGGGCCAAGTCCCTGAAAGAACACCAAATTCATCCTTGTAGCATCCTGGCACCAGCTCCAAGAAGAAGCTATCAATCCTGAAGAGCTCTATACTACATCACCTTGATAACAGTTTTTCTTATGCATATATTTATTATGATTTCTTCACTTTTTTTTCCTTCTCTGCTGTCCCTTCCCTCTTTTCTTCTCATTCTCTCCCACCCTTCTTCTTTTACCGTTAGGCCCTTTCTATAGATCTCTGATAGGGGAGGTCCTCTTCCCACTACTATCTGACCCTAGCTTATCAGATGTCACCAAGGCTGGCTGCATCATCTATCTCTGTGTCCTGATGCTCAGGGTATTGTTCTCTTTGTGTCCTCAATTCCCTGTATTTAAGACACTCTTGCTGCCCCTTCTCCTGCAGGTTTCACAGAGTTTTGAGGGGAGGGAAAATTTCATATGGATATCCCATTTAGAGCTGGGTGTTTTAAGGCCTCTCTCTGCATGATATCAGACTGTGGGTCTCTGTTTGCAAGCCCATTTGATTCAGAAGCAAACATCTCTGTGATAAAAGAAAATAGCACTGATCTATCAGTTGAGGGCAGAGAGCAACATATTTAAATAACAACAGCCTGGGTTGCTTGGAAATTTCCAAAGGGTTCCCAGACCCTATTAATTGACACCTAATGCCCCTAGTGGAAGACTGGGTTGGTCACAAAAGATGCCCTACTGGAATTTTATCCCCCACTATTAGGAGACCTCCTAAAAGTGAATACATACCATATTTATATTTCTGCCTTTTAGTTGCTTCACCCAGGATGATATTTCCTGGTTTCATCATTGGCCTGAAAATATCATGAGGTCATTTTCTTATCTGAATAATACTCTGTTAAGGAAATATTCCACGTTTTCCCCAAAGGAGATGGTCAGTCCTATTCTTTAGTATTTGGAAGGTGCTGAGATGTTAAACATTGAGTAACAAACTATCAGGATAACTATGGTCTTTTAGCCTAGAAGTCCCTCCATCTTCTTCTAGTTCATGTGTCTCTATAAAATTCCATTTAATGCAGAAGGAAGCATCTCTTTGGATGCAAGAACATGGCACTGAAATATGAGGTGATTACAAAGAGCAACTTATTTTAATAATAACAGCCAGGGTTGCTTGAAAATTTCCATATGATTCTCTGGCACAACAACTCAATTAACTGACACCCAATCTCCTTGAAGACTTGTTTGGTCACCACAGATGACATATTGGAACTTTATCCCCCACTATTAGTATACCTCCTAATAAGTGAATACATACCATATTTATCTATCTGCATTTAAGTTACTTCACCCAGAATGATTTTTTTCTGGTTCCATGCATTTGCCTGAAAATATCATGATGTCATTTTCTTAGCAGAATAATACTCCATTATTGAAATATTCCACATTTCCCCAAAGGAGATTGTCAGCTATAAGTTTCTGGGACTTTAATCATTGTATTGAATGATAAACTATCAGGATAAGAACATTCTATTATCCTAGAAGTCCCTCCATCTTCTTCCACATCTTTGTGGTTTGAAATGCAATATCCCCTAGAAGCTCATCTATTTACTTGCAGAATCTCCAGTGAGGAAATATCTTGGAAAGGGTAGGAGGTATGGCCTTTTTAGATAATATATTTCCTATTGGAGTTACATTATAGAAGGTATGCTTTGAGGTTGATATGCTAATGAAAGTGACCAGACAAAATGGATTCTCTGTCTCTTGGTCTCTGCCAATTTATATATTTGTTTCTGGTGGTCCTGGTCTATCTATTTCTGAATCTGTCTCTCCAGCTATTTTTCTCCTTGTCTCGCTCTCTGTTCCTACCTCTTGTGGTTCAGTATGAAAAGCTTTCAGTTCTGCTGAAGGACTACAACTAGAGGACTGCTTACAAATGTGAAGTCCTGGTTGGTCTCTGTAAAAATATAAGCAAGGTCCCAGTTATACTCTTTTTTTCAAAGATTTACCTTGATAAGATAGTGTTTTCCCTGTAAGTAATTCACTGACAGAGGACATATCTATTCATTTAACAAATAATAATGGAATCTGTCATAATGTGAAACTCACATGTCAAGGAAATGTGACTTTATTAATAACCCTTTTTAAAGAAATATGTGACACTTTTTCTGAACTAAGAGTCTCAGACACAGGAACTGACATTTCTGTGTTTTGTGCTTTCAGCTGCCCATATTGACGCATGTAGGGCTGCTCAGTATTTTCTCAATCAGGCTGTCCACTTGCCCCTTTTAATAACTGGCTCCTGAAATACTTACTTGATTTCACCTCTTTCAGGACATCATTCTCCCTCTCAGCCAGTCATCACCTGAGAGAATCTTGAGGTTTCCATGGAGATGAATAAATACACTTTTCTCAGTCTTCAGGATCTCTGATCCTATGCACATATGAATTTTCCTTGTGAAACCCAACAAGTATTTATTTCATTCCTTTATTCATGTTTACCTTTGTGACAATGTCAGGTAGGAAATGAAACTTTAACATTCATTGAATTGAACACTTTCATAAGTAGGGAAGCTTCAGATGATTAAGGGGATTAAGGGGAATGTACTGAATGACAAGTGGTCTCCTACTGTGGTCTTGGATCTGAAATTTCCTAGATTGTGACTTTGAACTAAGCAGTTACTTATGTACTCACTAAATGAACCTTCACATTCTTATTGATGTAATAGGCTGGCAGGGTCTAGGATTACATGTGTTATTGAGTTTTTAAGAACAGGGAAATTAGAAGAAAAACAGATAATTATGGGGACTGGATAGGCTGAAACAGAGAAATTTCTGTGAGTGTAAAAGGAGACCTGAGGGGCAATAAAGTATTTGACAGCTATGGTTGTTCCTCACTGTTGTTGGCAACATTCTATGAGCACGGTTGCCCTGGGTGACCTGGCTGGATCAGCAGCTGTGTCCTACTCAGTGGTCAGGAGGAACCCGCCTGGTACTGTGATTTACATTTAAAAATGGTCCTTGAGGACAGAGAAATAGTTATGTGTTATATAGCTCACAGAACAGATGTTTTCTTCTGTGACATTCCAGACAAACACTCTAAATGTAGACTTAGTGCAGGACTGCTTGTTTAGAGATGCCACCTTATCTCATGGGGTCTGAGGTAGCTGGGAAACCACTAGTTCATGGCTACTATTCTCTGCTACATAATGAAATCCTGGAAAGCATGCCTTACAAAGCCATACTCTGCCCTCCTTTAGCGGAATCTTTTCTCCATGTTAAAAGTCATTGTAAAAGTTTTTTTTTTTTACAATTTTTATTGATTATGTCAGAATTTCTTATAATATACATTATACTTCTTCTCTATTGCTCCCAGGTTCAAATTCCTAACCATGTGTCACAGTTATTTTTTTTTATTTAAAATAAATCAATTCAAGTATGTGTTTTTCATATACTCATTGGAACATTATCAGAGTCTCAGTGGAAATCCCTTAAAGGAAACTGAATTCATCCTTGCTGCTCACTGGTACCAGTGAGAAGCCCAGAAAGAAGTCATCATTCCTAAAGATCTCTCCTAACTTCAAAACATTGATCACAGTTTCCTTTTTGTATTTATTTATTATTATTTGTCCACACTGTATCCCTTCTGCTGCCACCTCCCTCTTTTGCTTCCACTCCCACTGGCACTACTTCTTCTTCCCAATGTCCTTTCTCCAGTTCACTGATAGGGGAGGTCCTCCTCCCCCTTCTATCTAACCCTAGCTTACCTTCTATCTAACCCTAGCTTATCAGATCTCACCAGAGAGGGATGCATCATCTTCATCTGAGGCCAGATTCTCAGGGCATTCTCCTCAATTCCCTCTACATATGACACTCTTCTTGCCTCCCCTCCTGCAGGCTTCCCAGAGATTTGAGGGGAGAAAGAGTTTCATAGGGAAATCCCATTTAGAGGTTTTAAGGTCTCTCTGAATAATATCAAACTGTGTGTCTCTGGAGGCAATCTAATTTGATGCAGGAGGACACATCTCTGTGGATCAAGAACATGGCACTGATCTATCATTTAAGAGAAGAGAGCAACATATTTTAATAATAACAGCCTGGTTGCTTGAAATTTTATATAGGATGCCCTGAGGCCTCAACTCAATTAACTGCCACCCAAAGTCCCTAGTGGTAGACTCGTTTGGTCATCTATTTATCCCTCTATTAGGAGAACTCTTAATAAGTGAATACATACCGTATTTGTCTTTTTGCATTTTACTTACTCCCCCCAGGATGATTTCACTTGGTTTTATGCATTTACCTTAAAATATCATGATGTCATTTTCTTAGCTGAATAGTAATCCATTATGGAAATATTCCACATTTTCCATGAATGAGATTGTCAGTCCTGTTTTTAGTCCTTGGAAGTTGCTGGGACTTTAATCATTGTATTGAATGACAAACTATCAGGATAGCTATGTTCTTTTAGCCTAGAACCCCCTCCATTTTCTTCCATTCCTGATGATTTGAATTGGAATATCCTCTTGAAGCCCATCTATTTACATGTATAAGGCCCAGTGAGGAAATATCTTGGAATATTTGGAGGTATGGCCTTGTTAGAAAACATGATTTCTTTTGTTTCCCTAATTTTTTCTTGGTCTTTCAGTCCTTTGTGTACAGGAGGGCTATATTATTATTATTATTATTATTATTATTATTATTTTAGTTAATTTTATATCCAGCCCTTTGCTGAAGGTGTTTATCAGTTGTAGGAGTTCTGTGGTAGAATTTTTGGGGAACTCAGTTATACTATCATACCATCTGCAAATAGTGATATTTTGACTTCTTCCATTCCGATTTCTATACCCTTGATCTTCTTCAATTGTCTTATTGCTCTAGCAAGGACTTCCATAATTATGCTGAAGAGATATGAAGAGACTGGGCAGCCATGCCTTGTCCCAGATATCAACGGGATTGCTTTAATTTTCTCTCCATTGATTTTGATGTTAGCTAAAGGCATTCTGTATATTGCCTGTACTATATTTAGTTATGTGCCTTGTATCCTGGATCTCTTCATATACTTTAAACATGTACAGATGTTGGACTTTGGAAAATGCTTTTTCAGCATCTAAGGAGATTTTCATGTTTTTTTTTTTCTTTCAGTTTGTTAATATCGTCAATCATTTTGATGGATTTTCATATATTGAACCACTCCTGCATACTTGGGATGAAGTTTACTTGGTCATAGTGAATGATATCTTTGATGTGTTCTTGTATTCAGTCAAAAAAATAAATTATCTTGGTGTGACTATAACAAAGCAATGTCAAGGACTTGTATGGAAAAAAATTCAATTCTTTGAAGAAAGAATTAGAAGAAGATATCAGAAAATGGTAAGATCTCACATTCTCATGGCTTGGCAGAATTAACATAGTAAAATGGCCATCTTACCAAAAGCAATCTATAGATTCAATGCAATTCCCATCAAATTACCAACATAATTCTTTACAGACCTTGAAAGAAAAATTTTCAAATTCATGCTGAAAAACAAGAAACCCAGAATAGATAAAACTATAGTCTACAATAAAAGATCTTCTGGAGAAATCTCCAGCCATGATCTCAAGCTGCACTATAGAGAAACAGTAATAAAAACTGCATGGTACTGATATAGAAACAGAATGATGAATCAGTAGAACCAAAGAGAAGCACCAGAAATAAACTTAAACACTTATGGACACTTAAGTTTTGACAAAGATGCCAAAACCATATAATGGAAAAGATAGCATCTTCAATAAATGGTGCTGGTTTAACTGGATGTCTACATGTGGAAAAACTCAAATAGATTCTTACTTATTATCCTGAACAAAACTAAAGTCCAAGAGGATCAAAGACTTCAACATAAATCCAGACACATTAAATGGGTTAGAAGAAAAAGTGGAGAGGAGCCCTGAACTCATTGGTACAGGAGAAAACTTCCTGAACAGAACACCAACAGCACAGGTTCTAAGAGCATAAATTAGTAAATTGGACCTCATGACACTGAAAAGCTTCTGTAAAGCGAAGGACACCAGCATCAACACAAAATGAATGCCTACAGATTTTGAAAAAAATCTTCAACAAGCCTCTATGTGACAGAGGTCTAATATCCATTATATATAAAGAATTAAAGAAGTTGGAAAGCAACAAAACAAGTAATCCAATTAAAAAAAATGAGTAGCAGAGCTAAACATAGAATTTTTGATAGAGGAATATCAAATGGCAGAGAAACACTTAAAGAAATGTTTAATGTAATTAGCCATCAGGGAAATTCAAATCAAAACTACCCTGAATTTCACCTTACACCATCTCAATGTCTAAGATCAAAACCTCAACTGACAACACATGCTGGAAAGGTGTGGACCAAAGGGAATCCTCCTACACTTCTAGGGGGAATGTAAACTTGTACAACCACTCTGGAAATCAACCTGACACTTTCTCAGATAAGTAGGAATAGCACTTCCTCAAGATTCAGCTATACCACTCCTAGGCATATATCAAAATGAGGCTCAAGTACACAATACGGACATTTGCCCAACCATGTTTGCAGCAACTTTATTTGTAATTAGCAGAATCTAGAAACAGCCCAGATACCCCTCAACTGAAGAATGTATACAGAAATTGTGGTACATCTACACAATGGAATATTACTCAGTGATGAAAAATAAGGAAATCATGAAATTTGCATGGAAAATATCTTCCTGGGTGAGCTATCCCAGAAACAGAATGACACACACAGAATATATTCACACATATAGACACATAATATAGGATAAACCTACTAAAATCTATACACCTAACCAAAATAATCAAGAGGGAGGTCTCTGGCTAAAATGCCCAATAACCATCCTTAAAAAAATAATTGACATCAGAAGGAGAAATCAGGGAACAAATTAGGAGCCTGCCCCAGGGGGCATCTGAAAGGCTTTGCTCTGCAGACTATCAAAGAAGACGCTGAGACTCATGGCCAACTGTTGGGTGGGGTGTATGGAATCTAATGAAAGAAGTGGGAAATATTAAGATATGGAGAAGACAGGAGATCCACATGGAGAGCAACAAAACAAAAATTCTGCACACAAGAGTCTTTCTTGAGACTTATACTCCAAGGAAATCCATGCATGGAGATAACCCAGAATTTCTGCACAGAAGTAGACCATGGCACTTCATTGTTCAGGTAGGTTCCATAGTAAGGGGAACAGGGACTGCCTCTGACATGAACTGGTTGGCCTACTCTTTGAAAACCAAACCCTGAACAGTGGGCAGCCTTAACATGCCACAGAGAAAGACAATGCATACATTCCTGATGATATCTGATAGACTAGGGTCAGAAAGAAGAAGAGGAAGACCTCCCCTATCAGTGGACTTGCGGAGGGCTATGGGTGGACAGGGGTGGGATTGGGAGGGGAGGAGAGAGGAGTTTATGGAGGAATACAAAGTGAATAAAATGTAATTAATTAAATTTAAAATAAAAAGTATTAAAATGCATAATTCCTTTGGGTGTTATTTATAGAAGGGTGTGCTTGGAGGTTGATATGCCAGACAAAATGGAGTCTCTTTCTGTCTCTGTCAATTTATATCTTTGTTTCTATTGGTCTAGGTCTTAATATTTTTGATGTTAATATTTTGATTCTTAATGTTTTTTCTGGCTATTTCTCTCTCTTGCTCTTTCTGTCACCCTCTCTCTGCCTGCTGCTGTGGTTCGGTATGAAAAGCTCTCATTCTGCTGAAGAACTACAACAAGATGACTGCTTGTCAATGTGACATCCTGGAAGGTCTCTGTAAAAATATAAGCAAGCAGCCAATTAAACACTTTTTCTTCAAAGATTATCCTTTGTCAAGGAGCATTTTTGCAGTAAGTAATTCACTGGCTGAGGAGATACTTGTGCATGTAACAAATAATAATAGAATCTATCATAATGTGAAACTCACATGTTGAGCAGTGGTGACTTTATTAAAGACCACTTGAAAGAAATATGTGACACTTTTCCTGAACTAAGAGTCTTGGAAACAGGAACTGTCATCTCCGGGTTGTGTGCTTTCAGGTTTCAAATTGAGGCACGTAGGCCTGCTCAGCCTTTCTCTCAAGCAGGATGTCCACTTGATCCTTTTAATAACTGGCTCCTCAATCTCTTACTGGCTTTCACCTTTTGCATGGCATTATTCTACCTCTCAGCCAATGAGTACCTGAGAGAATTTGGAGGTTTCCATGGAGATGAGTAAACAAACTTTCTTCAGTACCCAATATCTCTTTTTCTGTGCACATGCTACTTTTTCTTGTGAATCCCAACAAGCTTTTATCTCATCCCTTTATCCAGATCCCACATCTTTACTACTGTTTGCCTCTGAGAGATTGTTAGCTAAGAAATGAAACTTTAATGTTTATTAAACTGGACATTTTCCTAACCTGGGAAGCTTTAATGTGATGTGGGATTTAGGAGAATGTACCAAATGACAAGGTGGTCTCCTACTGTGGTCTTGGATTTAAGAGTTCCTAGGTTTTGACTTTGAACTGAGCATTTACTGGTGTACTCACTAAATGAATCTTCACATTCTTATTGATATAATAGGCTGGCAAGGACTAGGGTTCCCTGTGTTATTGAGTCTTTAAGAGTAGTAAAAAGAGAAGGAAAGCAGACAGTTCCTGGGACTGGTTTGGCTGAAACAGAAAATGATCTACGTATGTAAAAGGAGAACTAAAAGGCAATAACATATTTGACAACTTGTGCTGTTCTACCCTAGTTTTGCCAACCCATTATGATTATGGTTGACTTGGCCAATCAGGCTGGATTTTCAGATTTGTAGTACTCAGTGTTAAGTATGAAACCCTCCTGGTGCTGCTGCTTAAAGTTAAAACTGGGACTTTAGGACAGAGTAATTTTTCCATCTTATATGCTTAGGACACAAGATCAGCTGTATATCTTGAAGTGTTTCTCCAGACAAAGCATCTAACAGTAGTGTTAGGGCCATGACTTCTGGTTCAAAGGTGCCAGCTGATCTCATGCGATTTGAACTAGTTCATGGCTAGGATTCTCTGCTACATATTGAGTTCCTGGAATGCATGCCTTACAAATTCAAACTCTGCACTACTTTCATGGAATCTTTTCTCCATGATAAAGACATAATAAACATTGTCATCATATTATTTTTAATGATTATGTGGGAAATTCATACACTCCTTTTTCATTGCTTTCAGGTTCAGATTTCTACCCATGTGTCACATTATTTTTTTTGTCTTTAAAACATATCAATTGAAGTATGTGTTGTTCATATACTCATTGAAACATGATCAGATTCTAAGTGCTAAGTTCCTTAAACAAAACTGAGTTCATCCTTGCTGCATGCTGATACTACCCAGAAGAAAAAGCCACAAGTCCTGGAGAACTCTACAATTCATCATCTTGATCAAACTTTGTCTTACGTATTTCCTTATTATGATTTGTTCACTTTGTATCCCCTCTGCTACCCCTTCCCTCTTCTTTCAGTCTCACCCAGCCTCCTTCTTCTACCTCTATGCTTTTTCTCCAGTTCCCTGATAGGTGCAGTCCTCCTCCCCTTCTATCTGACCATAGCTTATCAGGTCTCATCGAGGCTGACAGCATCATCTTCCTCTGGGGTCAAATTTTCAGGCCATTGTATACCTTATGCCCTCAGTTCCCTCTAATTATGACACTCTTCCCGCTCCTCTCCTTCAGACTTTCCATGGCTCTTAGGGGGACGGTGAATTCCATAGGGAAATCTCTTTTAGAGCTTTTTTTTAAGTCTCTCTCTTCATAATATTAGACTGTGGTTCTCTGGATACAATTCCAACTGATACAAAACAAAGCATCTCTGTGGATGCAAGATCTCTTAATTAAGGGCAAACAGCAACATATTTTAATAACAACAGCTTGGGTTAATTGAAAATTTTCATATGATGCCCTGGATCATATGATACCCACAGCTCAATTAACTGCCACCCAATCCCATAGTCAAACACTGGTTTGGTCACAATGGATGGCATATTGGTACTTTATCCCAGATTTTAAGAGACTCTCTAATAAGTGCATACATACTATATTGGTCTTTCTGCATTTTAGTTACTTCACCAGGATGATTTTTCCTGGTTACATCCATTTGCCTGAAAATACCAAGATGTCATTTTCTAGCTGAATAATACTTTGTTATGGAAATATTCCACATTTTCCAAAAAGGAGATTGCCGGTCCCCTTATGTAGTCTTTGGAAATTGCTAGGCCTTTAGTCATTGTATTGAATGAGAAACTTTCAGGATAACTAAATTCATTTAGCCTAGATCCTCAATCTTCTTCCACTTCCTGGTGGTTTGAATTGCAATTTCCCCTTTAAGCTCTTCTATTTACAAGATTAGTCCCCAGTGAGGAAATGTCTGTGAAAGGTGAGATTGTATGGCCTTGTTAGATAATGTAATTCCTTTTGGAGTTATATTATAGGATGATGAGCTTTGAGATGATATGCCAATGAAAGTGACTGGACAGAATGGAGTATCTGTCTCTTGGTCTTTGTCACTTTATATCTTAATTTTATCTGTCTTGGTCTCTCTTTTTCTGAATCTGTCAGTCTAGCTAGTTCTCTCTCAGTCTCCCTCTCTCTGCCTACCAGAATGAAAAGCTCCCAGTTCTGCTGAAGGACTACAACAAGATGAATGCTTGCTTACATGACATCCCGATATTCTCTATAAAATATAAGCAAGGTCCATATTGAATGCATTTTGTTCAAAGAGTTGCTTGTTCAGAGAGCATTTTCACAGTAAATAATTCACTGACTGAGAACATATCTGTGCATTTAACAAATAATGAAATCTGCGATAATGTGAAAGTCATAAGACTTTATAATGACCACTGGAAAGAAATATGTGACACTTTTCCTGAACTAAGAGTCTTGGACACAGGAACTGTCATCTCTGGGTTGAGTGCTTTCAGCTAGCCAGATTGAGGCATGTGGGGCTGCTCAGCCTTTCTCTCAAGCATGCTCTTCACTTGGCTCATTTTAATTACTGACTCCTGAAACTCTCACTGGCTTTCACTGTTGCATGACTTTGAACTGAGAAATTACTCCCGTCCTCACTAAATGTACTTTCATATTCTTATTGATATAATCGGCTGGCAGAGTCTAGGTTTCCCTGGGGTAATGAGTCTATAATAGCAGGAAAAAGAGAAGGAAAGTGGGTAATTCCTGGGACTAGTTTTGGTGAAACAGAGAAAGAACAGTGAGTGTAAAAGGAGAAGCAAGGGGCAATAAACTATTTGACAGCTGGTTCTGTTCCACACTAGTGTTGCCTTGTCTGACTTAGCTGGATTGGCAGCTGTGTTATCTTCAGTGGTCAGTGAGGAACCCTCTTGGTCCTGAGGTAAACAGTTAAAACTGGTCTTCAGGACAAAGTAATGGGTCTGTGTTTTATGAATAGGACACAAGAGAAGCTGTGTTTCTTGTTGTGGTCCTCCAGAAAAATCTTCCAGAAGTAGTTTAGCATCAGGACTGCTTGTTCAGAGGTGTCAGCTGAGCTCATGGTGTCTGAGGCTGTCTGGGTAACTACTAATTCATGGCTACGATTGTTGTAGGCGGTAACTAATATTTACTATTGTTTTATCTTCTTGCAGTGCTGCTGTTAACCCTCAGCAGCTGTATAACCAAATCACCACACAGAGACTGGTTTTTTAGTTAACCTAGAACACAATGTTGGGCAATATTTATTCCCTCCTAAACCTCTAAGCCCTCAGTTTCCTAACATTTAGATTTCCCACATTATACTTGCTTTTTGTGAAATCTTAGGTCTGGTTCATGCTCCATGTCCTCCAAGCTCTCTTCTCCAGCTCTCCCTCCTCATTCTCCTCTCTTCCCTTCTCCTCTGACTCCTCTCCTGCTTTCTCCTCCTCCCCTCTTTCCTGTCCTCTGGCTTCTCCCATTGTACAACATTGTATCTAGTTGCTTTATTTGTGTCCTGTTTACACAGGCATTGAGACAGGATGCTTATAGTGAGTATCACAGTGCAATATCCAGATTGAAACCAGAGATTTGGGGGTGGGGAAATCAGCATTTGAATTAAAAAGGGTAAGGCATATACATTTTAAAAGAACATTATACCAACATAGGATTCTCTGCTGCATAATGAATTCCTGCAAAGCATGCCTTACAAAGTCAAAATCTGCTCTCCATTTGTGAAATCTTTTCTCCATGTTAAAAGTCATTGTAAAAGTGATCAACATATTATTTTTACTGATTATATGGGAATTTCGTATAGTATACATTACAGTCTTTTTCCAATGATCTGGGGTTCAAATTTCTACCCATGTGTCACAATTTTTTTTTTAAATACCTCAATTGAAGTATGTGTTGCTCATATACTCATTGGAACATGATCAGAGCCTCAGTGCCAAGTCCCTTAAAAAAACTGAGTTTATCCTTGCCACAACCTGGAATACCCTCAAGAAGAAACAATCAGTACTGATGATCTCTTTATTTCATCACCATGATCACAGTTTTTCTTCTGTATGTATTTATCAAAATTTGTTCACTTTATAACTCCTATGCTGCCCCCTCTCTCTTCTTCTTTATGTCCCCTATCTCCATTTAAGCCCCTATGCCCTTTCTCTAGTTCCCTGGTTTGGAAGGACCTCCTCCCCCTTCTATCTAACCCCAGCTTATCAGGTCTTATCAAGGCTGGCTGCATCATCTTCCTCTGAAATCTGATTCTCAGGGCATTGTTCTTCTGTCCTCTACTTATCTCATTCTTCCTGCCTCTTCTCCTACCGCCTTCCAAGAGCTCTAAGGGGAGGGAGAATTTCATAATGAAATCCCATTTAGAGCTAGGTTTTTTAAGGTCTATCTCTGCATAATATCAGATTGTGGGTCTCTATACATTCCCATTTGATGCAGAAGGAAGCATCTCTTTATGTACAAGAAGATGCCACTGATCTATTAGTTGAGGGCAGAGAGCAACCTATTTTAATAACAACAGCCTGAGTTGCTTGAAAATTTTCATAGGATGCCCTGGCCCCACAACTCAAGTCACTGCCACCCAGTCCTCTTAATTGAATACTGGTTTGGTCACAATATATGACCTATTGGAACTTTATCCCCCATAATTAAGAAATGCCTTAATAAGTGAATACATACCAAATTTGTCTCTGCAATTTGATTTACTTCACCCATGATGTTTTTTCCTGGTTCCATAAATATGCGTCAACTTCGATGTAATTTTTTAGCTGAATAATACTCCGTTATGGAAATAAACCACATTTTCCCCAAAGGAGATTGTGACTCCTGCTCTGTAGAACTTGGAAACTGCTGGGAAGTTAATCATTGTATTGAATGACAAACTAACAGAATGACTATGTTCTTTTAGCCTAGAAGTCCCTCCATTTTCTTTTTACTTGTGATTTGAATTGCAATGTCCCTTTGAATCTCATCTATTTACATGCTGAGTCCTCAATGAGAAACCTTCTGGGAATTGTTAGGAAGTATGGCCTTGTTAGATAATATTATTCCTTTTGGAGTTATATAATGGAAGGTTGTGCTTTGAGGTTGATATGCCAATGAAAAGGGCCAGAGAGAATGGAATATCTTTCTCTTGGTCTCTGTCAATTATATCTTTGTTTGTGTTGGTCTCTCTGTTTCTGAACTGACTCTCTAGCTCTTTCTCTCTCTGTTTCTCTGTCTCCCTCTCTTTGACTCTCTGTCTCTCTCTGCCTCCTCCTCTCTGGCTGCTGCCCATGGTTCATTATGAAAAGCTCTCAGTTCTGCTGAAGGACTATAAAAAAAGTGAGTGCTTGCTGACATGACATCATGGATGGTCTCTGTAAAAATATAAGCAAGGTCCCAATTAAACACTTTTCATTCAAATATTTGCATTAGTCAAGGAGCATATTCACAAAAAGTAATTCACTTAATGAGGACATATCTGTTCATTTAGCCAATAATAATGGAATTTGTGATAATCTGAAAGTCATATGTCAAGGACCCATGACTTTATTAATAAACACTTGGTAGAAATATATGACACTTTTCCTGAATTAAGAGTCTGGAAGATGGAGCTGGTTTCCGCCTTTCACCTTCCCGATGGTGAGTGCTCTCTGTCACAAACAACTCCACGTTTGGCTAAGGCTGAGGATCTGGCTTGCTTCCATGTATGTGAACCTATCTGCATTGCCCATGTGGTGGCATGCTGAGGTTGGTTACCCAGAGGCTATTTAAAGTGGGCTGGCTTTACCCAGGGTCAGATGATTGTTCAAGGTTCCTGAATAAACTGCATTGAAAAAAAAAAGAGTCTGGAAACAGGAACTGATATATCCAGGTTGTGTATTTTCAGCAGCCCAGATTGAGGCATGTAGGGCTGCTCAGCTTTTTCTCAAGCAGACTGTCCATTTGTCCCTTTTAATAACTGGCTCCTGAAACTCTTACTGGATTTCACCTGTTTCATGATATCATATTACCTCTCAGCCAATTAGCACCTGAGAAAATTTTGAGCTTTCCAAAGAGGTAAATAAGCTAATGTTCCTCAGTGTCGGGTATCTCTGATCCTGTGCACACTTTACTTTTTCTTGTAAAACCCAACAAGCCTTTATCTCATCCCTTTATCTAAGAGCCACAACTTTACTTCTCTTTATGTCATGACAATATCAGGTAAGAAATGAAACTTTTGTGTTTATTTAAGTGGACATTTCCCTAAGTAGGAAAGCTTCAAAGTGATATGGGATTAAGGGGATCGTACAAAATAACAATGTGGTCTCTTACTCTGGTCTTGGACCTGAAATTTCCTAAGTTATGACTTTGAACTGAACAGTTACTTGTGTACTCACTAAATGTAACCTCACATTCTTATTGATATAATAGGTATGTGGAGTCTAGAGTTCCCTGGGATATTGAGTCCTTAAGAGTAGGAAAAAGAAAAGGAGCCCTAATAATTTCTGGGACTGTTTTGGCTGAAATACAGAAATATCAATGAGCATATAAGGAAAACTGAGAGGTATAATGTATTTGACAGCTGGTATTGTTCAGCACTAGTGTTGGCAAACTACAATGAGCATAGTTGCTTTAGGTGACCTGGCTGGATCAGGAGCTATGTCCTACTCAGTGGTCAGTGAGGAACCCACCTTATCCTGGGATTTAGTTTAAAATGTGCCTTCAGGACAGACAAATGGATCCATGTTACATACTGATGGCACAAGAGAAGCTGTGTTTCTTGCTTTTGTCCTCCAGAAAAATTTTCTAGAGGTAGTGTCAGTGGCAGGACTGCTTGTTCAGAAGTACCACCTTAGCTAATGGGGTCTGAGGTAGCTGGGTAACCACTAGTTCATGACTACCATTCTCTGCTACATAATGAGTTCCTGGAAACATGCCTTATAAAGTCAAATTCTGCCATCCTTTAGCAGAATCTTTTCTCCATGTTAATAGTCATTGTAAAAGTTGTCAACATTTTCATTTTATTTGATTATGTGGGAATATCATATAATATACATTACAATCTTTCCATTGCTCCCAAGTTCAAATTCCCACCCATGTGTCACACTAAATTCTTTTTTCTTTAAAATATGCCAATTGAAGTATGTATTTTTCTTATACTCATTGGAAAATGATCAGAGTCTCACTGCCAAGTCCTTTAAAGAAAACTGACTTCATGCTTGATGCCCACTGTCACCACCACCATGAAGAATCCTTCAGTCTTAAAGAGTTCTATACTTCATCAACTTAATCATAGTTTTATTATATATTTATTTATTATGTTCATTTGTATCTCCTCTGCTGCCCACTCCCCTTATCCTTCCTGTCCCACCCACCCTTCTTCATCTAACCCTATGCCCTTTATCTAGTTCCATGATAGGGAGGCCCTCCTCCCCTTTCTATCTGAAGCTAGCTTATCAGGTTTCATCATGCTGGCTGCATCATCTTCTTCTGCGGCCTGATTATAAGGACATTGTTCTCCTTGTGTCCTAAATTCCCTCTACTTATGACACTCTTCCTGCCTCATTTCTTGAAGGCTTCCCAGAGCTCTGAAAGGAAGGGGAATTTTATAGAGAAATCCTATTTAGAGCTGGGTGTTTTGAGGTCTCTCTTTATGGCTAATATCCGACTGTGGGTCTCTGTATGCAATCCCTTTTGATACATAAGAAAGCATCTCTGTGGATCCAAGAACATAGCACTGATCTATCAGTCAAGGGTAGAGCAACATATTTTAATAACAACAGCCTGGGATGCTTGACAATTTCCATAGGATGCCCTGGCCCAATAACCGAATTAACTGCCATCCAATCCCCCTAGTGGAAGATTGGTTTGGAGACAGTAGATGGCCTATTGAAACTTATCCTCCTAATATGTAAATAAATACCATATTTATCGTTCTGCATTTTAGTTACTTCACTCAGAATGATTTTTCCTGGTTTCATTAATTTGCCTGAAAATATCTTATTGTCATTTTCTTAGCTGAATAATACTTCATTATGGATATATTTCATGTTTTCCCTGAAGGAGTTTTTCATTCCTGTTCTTTAGTCTTGGAAGTTGGTGGGATTTTAATCATTGTATTTAATGACAAATTTTCCAAAGTAACAATATTCTTTTAGTCTAGAATTCCATCCATCTTCTTCTACTTCCTGGTGATTTGAATTGCAATCTTCCTTCAAAGTCAATCTATTTTCAGGTGGAGTCCCCAGAAAGGAAATGTCTGGTTAGGGTTAGGAGGTATGGACTTGTTAGATAATATAATTTCTTTTGTTTCTCTGATTTTTTTGTCAGGCTTTTGTCTTTTTATATCAGTGGGCTACTGATTTTTTTTTTAATTACGTTTGTATCCAGCCACTTTGCTGAAGGTGTTTATCAGCTGTAGGAATCCCCTGGTAGGTTTTTTGGGGTGACTCAGGTATACTATCATATCATGTGCAAATAGTGATACTTTGACATCTCCCTTTCTTATTTCTATTTCCGTGATCTGCTTCAATTGTCTTATTTCTCCAGCAAGGACTTCTAGAACGATGTTGACGAGATATAGAGAGAGCAGGCAGCCTTTACTTGTCCATGAATACAGTGTGATTGCTTTAATTTTCTCTCTGTTTAGTTTGATATTGGCTATAGGCTTGATGTATATTGCCTTTACTATATCTATATATGTGCCTTGTATCCCTGATCTTTAAGCATGAATGGATGTTGAATTTTGCCCAGTGCTTTTTCAGCATCTAAGGAGATCATCATATGTTTTTTTTTCTTTCATTTTTTTTCAATATAGCGGATCACCTTGATGGATTTCCATATATTGAACTGCCCTTGCATACCTGGGATGTAGCCTACTTGGTCATATGGAAGATTTTATTGAGGTGGTCTTATATTCAGTCAAAGATATAAAGTAAATTTGGATGACATTAACCAAGCAAGTCTAAGGCTTGTATGAAAAAAATTCAAGTCTCTGAAGAAAGAACTAGAAGAAGATATCAGAAGATGGAAAGATCTCCCATGCTCATGGCTTGGCAGGCTTAACATGTAAAAATGGCCATCTTATCAAAACCGATTTACAGATTCAAAGCAATTCCCATCAAATTACCAACACAATTTTTTATAAACTTAAAAAAAAAACCCTCAAATTTATATGGAAAAACAAGAAACCCAGAATTGCTAAAACCATCCTTTATAATAAAAAATCTTCTGGAGGTATCTCCACCACTGATCTCAAGTTGCATTATACAGCATCAGTAATAAAAACTGCATGGTACTGACATAGAAACAGAATGGTGAATCAGTAGAACCAAAGAGAAGCACCAGAAATAAACTTAAACACTTATGGACACTTAATCTTTGACAAAGATGCCAAAACCATATAATTAAAAAACATAGCATCTTCAACAAATGGTGCTGGTCTAACTGGATGTCTACATGTAAAAAAAAATGCAAATAGCTCCCTACTTATTACCCTACAGAAAACCTAAGTCCAAGTGGATCAAAGACCTCAAAATAAAACCATACATATTAAATCAGGTAGAAGAATAAGTGGGGAAGAGCCTTGAAATCATTGCCACAGGAAACAAGATCCTGAATAAAACACCTAAAACACAGGATATAAGAGCAACAATGAGTAAATGAATGGAAACTCATGAAACTGAAAAGCTTCTGGAAAGCAAAGACTGTCATCAAAACAAAAGAAATGCCTACAGATTTTGAGAGAATCTTCACCAAGCTTCAATGTGACAAAGGACTTTTATTCAGTATATACAAAGAATTAAAGAAGTTGAAAAGCAACAAATCAAGTAATCCAATTTAAAAAGGGGAGCAGAGCTATACTGAGAATTCTCTATAGAGGAATATTGAATGGCAGTGAAACACTTAGAGAAGTGCTCAATGTCATTAGCCACCAGGGAAATGCAAATAAAAATGCCCTGGAGATTTCACCTTACACCCATCAGAATGGCCAAGTTCAAAAACTCAAGTGACAAAACATGCTGGATTGATTGTGGACAAAGGGGAACAGTCCTCATTGCTGGGGGGAATGTAAATTTGTATAACCACTCTGGAAATCAGTCTGGTGCTTTCTCAGACAACTAGGAAAAGTGCTTTCTCAAGATTCAGATATCCACCTCTAGTCATATATCCAAAAGAGGCTCAGGTACACAATAAGGGCATTTGCTCAACCATGTGTGCAGCAGCTTATTTGTAAAAGCCAGAATTTGGAAAAAAAAAAAAAAAAAACAGGATGCCCCCCTCAACTGGATACTGAACTTCTGGTACATCTAAGTAATGGAATCATACTCAGCAATGAAAAACAAGGAAATCATTAAATTTGCAGATAAATGGTGGGAACTGGAAAGTATCATCCTGAGTGAGCAATTCCAGAAGTAGAAAGACCCATATGTAATGGACTCACTAATGCAGACATAAAATATAGGATAAACCTACTAAAATATTTACACTGAAAGAAACTAATGAAAAGGGAGGACTCTGGCTAAAATGCTCAGTCTCTATTCCAAAAGGCAAAGAGGATGGACAGCAGAAGGATGCGAAAATAGGGAACAATTAGGAGCCTGCCACAGAGGGCCTCTTAAAGGCTCTGCCTTACAGACTATCAAAGCAGAGGCTGACACTTATGGCCAACTGTTGGGCAGAGTACATGGAATCTAATGAAAGAAGTAGGAAATAGTAAGATATGAAGAGGACAGGAACTCCACAAGGAGAGCAACAGAACCAAAAAATCTGAGCACAGGAGTCTTTCCTGAGACTCTTACACCAACCAAGTACCATGCATGTTGATAACCTAGAACCCCTGCACAGGTATAGCCCATGGATGTTCAGTGTCTAAGGAGCTTCCAAAGTAATGGGAACAGGGACTGTCTCTGACATGAACTAATTGTCCTCCTGTTTGGTCACCTCACCCTAATGGCGGAGCAGCCTTACCAGTTCACAGAGGAAGACAATGCAGCCACATGATGAAATCCGATAGCCTAGGATCAAAAGGAATAAGAGGAAGACCTCCACTATCAGTGTACTTGTGGAAGGGCATGCTTGGAGAAGGGGGAGGAAAGATTGAAAGGAGGAAATGAAAGTAGAAACTTTTTTTTAGTTTTTTTTTTAATTTTTCATCAATTACACTTTATTCATTCTGCATCCCCCCATAAGCCCCTTCCTCCTCCCCTCCCAATCCCACCCTCCCTCCTCCCTCTGCTTGCATGCCACTCCCCAAGTCCACTAATAGGGGAGGTTCTAAAATCAGGCTCCTAATTGTTCCCTATTTTCTCCTTTCTGATCTTAGTCTGTCAGTTCACATCAAAAGTGGCTGTATTGTCGTCTACTATGGCCTGGTAAGGCTGCTCCCCCCCAGAGGGAGGTGATCAAAGAAACAAATTTTCCTTGGTGTCCAGTATCTGTGATCCTGTGAACACTTGCTTTTTCTTGTGAAACCCAACAAGCCTTTATCTCATTCCTTTATCCAGATCCCACACCTTTACTCCTGTTTACCTCTGTGACAAAATGAAACTTTAATATTATTTAACTGGACAGTTTCCTAAATTGGGTACCTTCAAAGTGTTGTGAGGGGAATGTCCCAAATGACAAGGTAGTCTCATAATGTGGTCTTGGTTCTGAAATTTGAACTGAGCAGTTATTCATGTACTCACTAAATGTACCTTCACATTCTTGTTGATATAATAGGCTGGCTGGGTCTAGGTGTTCTGGGGCTAGTGCACCTTTGAAAGCAGTGAAAAGACAAGGTAACTAGACAATTCCTGGGACTGGTTTGGGTGAAACAGTAAAAGATCTGTTTATGTGAAAGAAGAACTGAGGGGCAATAAACTCTTTGACAGCTTTTGCTGTCCCACACTAGTGTTGGCAAACCTCTATGAGGAAGGTTGCCTTGCTTGACCTGGCTGGATTGGCAGCTGTGACCTACTCAGTGGAAAGTGAGCAATTCTTCTTGTCTTGGGGTTAACAACTAAAACTGGTCATTTAGAACTGAGAAATGGTTCCCTGTTATATGCTGAGGACACAAGAGCAGAAGTGTTCCTTGATGTTGTCCTCCAGACAAGCCATCTAAACGTAGTGTTAGTACCAGAACTGCATGTTTAGAATTGCCACATGAGCTCATGGGAGTCTGATGTAGCTAGATAACCAGTAGTTTATAGATAGGATTCTCTGTTGCATAATTAGTTCCTGGAAAGCATTCCTTACACAGTCAAATTCTCCCATCCTTTGGCAGGGTCTTTTCTCCATGTTAAAAGTCATTGTAAAAGTGGTCAACGTATTATTTTTATTGATTATGTGGAAATTTCCTATATTATATATTATTCTACTTTTCCAATGCTCCCAAGTTCAAATTCCTATGAATGAGTCACACTAATTTTTTTTAATACACCAATGCAAGTATGTGTTATTCATATACTCATTGGAACATAATCAGAATCTCAGTGCCAACTCCTTTAAAGAAAACTGAGTTCATCCTTGCCACACCCTGACACCACCCCCAAGAAGAAGCCATCAGTCCTGAAGAGCTTTATACAGTTTTTTAATGTATTTCTATATTATGATTTTTAAATTTTGTATCTCCTCCACAGCCCCCTCCCTCTTCTCCTTCCAATCTCACTTACCATCCTTCTTCTACTTCTATGCCTTCTCTCTAATTCCCTGATAGGGAAGGCCCTCCTACCCATTCTATCTACCCTATCTTATCAGGTCTCAACAAGGCTGGCTGCATCTTCTTTTTTTGTTGCCTGATTCTCAGGGCATTTTTCTCCTTGTGTCCTCAGTTGCCTCTACATATGACACTCTTCTTGCCTCCTTTCCTCCAGGCTTCCCAGAACTCTGAGAGGAAAGAGAAATTCATAGGGAAATTCCATTTAGAGCTGGGTGTTTCAAGGTCTCTCTTTCTGCCTAATATTGGACTGTGAGTGTCTGTATGCAATCACATTTGATGCAGAATGAGATGTCACTTCTGATGCAAGAACATGCCTCTGATCTATCATTTGAGGGCAGAGAGCAACATATTTTAAAATAATAGCCGAGGTTGCTTTAAAATTTCTGTAGGGTACCCAGGCACCAACTCAATTAATCACCCAATCACCCTAGTGGAAGACTGGTTTGGTCACAATTAGATGGCTTATAAGAACTTTAACACTCACTATTAGGAGACCTCCTAATAAGTGAATACATACCATATTTGTCTTTCTGCATTTTAGTTACTTCACATTGGATGATTTTTCCTGGTTCCATGCATTTACCTGAAAATATCTTGTTGTCATTTTCTTAGATAAATAATACTCCCTATGGAAATATTCCTCATTTTCTCCAAAGGAGATTGTGAGTCCTCTTCTTTAGTCCTTAGAAGTTGCTGGGACTTTAATCATTGTATTGAATGACAAACTATCAGGATAACTATGTTCTTTTAGCCTATAAGTCCCTCCATCTTTTTCTACTTCCTAGTGATTTCAATGTCAATGTCCTCTTGAAGCTCTTCTATTTACATGTTGAGTCCCCAGTGAGAAAATGTCTGGTTAGTGTTAGGTGGTATGGCCTTGTTAGATAAAAATATTTCTTACTAGAGTTACATTATAGGATGATGTGATTTGAGGTTGATATGCCAATGAAAGTGACCAGACAGAATGGGTCTCTGTCTCTCTGTTTCTGTCACTTTACATCTTTGTTTCTGTATGTCTAGGTCTCTCTATTTCTGAATCTGTCTCTCTAGCTTTTTCTCTCTCTGTTTCTTTCAGGCTCCCTCTCTCTGCCTTCCACTTGTTCAGTAGGAAAAGCTCCCAGTTCTGCTGAAGGACTACAACAAACTGTCTGCTTGCTGATGTGGCATCATGGATAGTCTGTGTTAAAATATAAGCACAGTCCCTATTAATATCTTTTTGTTCAAAGATTTGCCTTTTCAGGGAGTGTTTCTCAGTAAGTCATTCACTGACTGAGGACATATATGTGCACTTAACAAATCATAATGGAGTCTGTGATAATATGAAAGTCACATGTCAAGGAAAAGTGACTTTATTAATGACCACATGAAAGAAATATGTGATATATTTCCTGAAGTAAGAGTCTTAGTGACAGGAACTGTTATTCCTGTGTTGTGTGCTTTCATCTGCTCAAATTGAGGCATGTAGGGCTGCTCAGCCTTTCTCTCAAGCAGGCTGTTCACTTGGCCTTTTAAATAACTGGCTCCTGAATCTCTTACTGGATTTAAATTGTTTCATGACATTATTCACCCTCTCAGCCAATCATTACCTACCCATTGTGATGTAATATTAGCATAGAGATTTCATGATACCATTGTAAATACATAATTGTGCAGTCATATTACCATTGTGAAGTCATAAAAGCATTGTTTAGTCATAACACCATTGATTAGCATAACACCATTGTGATATCAAAATTCCATTGTGATGTCATACCACAAACGTCATAATACGATTGTGCTATCATAATTTCATTGGGATGTCATGATGAATTTTGATGTCATAATGCCGTTGTGATATCATTTTAGCATTGTGATGTCATCATAACATTGTGATATCATTGTAGCATTGTGATGTCATAAAAGCATTGTGTTGTCATAATAGTATTGTAATGTAATAACAGTTTTGTGAAGTCAAAATAACATTGTGAAATCATAAACCATTTGGATGTTATAACCTTGTGATATCATAATAGCATTTGGAGGTCAAAATACCTTTGTGATGTTGTAATAGCAGTGTGAATTTGTATCATTGTGATGACATAATATCATTTTTTGGTCATAATAGTACTGTGATGTTAAAATAGCACTGAGGTGTCATAAGAGCATTGTGATATCATATCTCAATCATGTCTAAATAGAATTGTGCTTTCATAATAGCATCGGAATGTCATGATGAATTTTGATGTCATAGTTTCTTTTTGATGTCATAATACCATTGTAATATATAATTGTGAAGTCATAATGGCATTTTGAAATCAAAACACCATTGTGATAGCATAAGAGCATTGTCATGTCATAATAACCTTTTACGGTCATAATAGTATTGAAATGTCATAGTACCATTGTGATTTTATATTACCATTTTCCGTTATAACAACATTGTGATGTTATAATAGCATTGTGATGTCAAAATTTCTTTGTGATGTAGTAATAGCATTCTGACTTCACATCATTGTATGTCAAAATAGCATTGATATATCATCATTAAAATGTAATATCATAATACCATTGTGATGTCATATTACTCTTTTGCAGTCATAATACCATTGTGATGTTATAATAGCATTGTGATGTCATAAAAGAATTTTGATGTCATAATACCACTTTGAGGTTCTAATAGTATTGTGAGGTCATAACAGAACTGTGATATCATAATAGCATTTTAATGTCATAATAACATTTTGAAATCATAACACCATTGTGATAGCATCATAGCTTTGTGTTTTCATAAAACCATTTTGCGGTCAAAATGGCGTTTTGAAGTCATAATAGTATTGTGATGTCTTCATAGCATTGCAATATCATAATACCATTGTGATATCAAAATTCTATTGTTATGTCATACCACAATCATGTCTTTATTGCATTGTGATCTCATAACAACATTAGAATGTCATGATGAATTTTGATGTCATAATGCCATTGTGATATCATCATACCATTGTGATGACATAACATCATTGTGATTTTATAATAGGATTGTGATGCATATCAATGTGAAGTTATAACACCTTTGTTTTGTCATAATAGATTTGTGATCTCATAATAGCATTGTAATGTCATAATAGCAATTTAATTTCATAAAAAATTGTGATGTCATGATAGCATTGTGATATCATAATAGAATTGTGATGTCATAGCAAATCATGTTGTAAAGCTTTTTGTTGTCATAATACCATTGGGGTGAACTGAAAAATTTTGATGTCTTGAGGCCAATGTGATGCCATCACAGCATTGTGATGTCGTTATATCATTGTGATGTCCTATATGATTGTAAAGTCTTGCCGTTGTGAATTCATAATAGGTATTTGATGACAAAATTCAATTGTTATGTCATACGACAATCATGTCATAATGTCATTGTGATGTCATAAAGCACTATGAAGTCATAATAGCTTTGGGATGTCATAATACAATTGTGATGTGATATCATGTGATGTCATAATAGCATTTAGATGTCTTACCATTTTTATATCATATTGCCTTTTTTAAGTCATAATAACATTGTAATGTCTTAATAACATTGTGATGTCATATTACTGTATTGAGGTCATAATAAAATTGTGATACCATAATATCATTGTGATGTAATAATAGCCTTGTAATGTCATAATAACATTATTATGTTATAATATCTTTGTGATGTCATAATAAAATTTTGCAGTCATGATAGCATTGTGAATCATGATAGCATTGTGATGGACTAATACAATTGCGATGTCATCATAGCATTGTGATGTCAAAATTACATTGTGATGACATACCAAAATCATGCATGAAGAACAGTGTGATATCATAATAGCATTGTGATGTCATCCTAGCATTTTGAAGTCATGATGGCATTATGAAGTCATAATTCTATTGTGATTTCATATGTCATACCTTTGTGATGGCATAATAGCATTGTTGTGTCATAATAGCATATGATTTCATAATTCCATTGTGATGTCATGTAAATATCTTATAGTTAATAGTATTGTGATATTTTTATAAAATTGTGATGTCAAAATTCCATTTTAATGTCACACAAAAATCATGTAATTATAGCATTCAGTCTTCATACAATTGTGATGTCATAATGACATTGTGATGTCATAACATTAGGATGTCAGCATAGCATTAAGATATCATACCTTTGTTGGATTCCGCCAAGACATACTAAGCAAGTCCTAAATCTTTTCTCCTTCACATATATGTCTGTCAAATATTCTGAGCCAGAAGGCTGAAGATGGTGCTCCAATGTTACAGATAGTTATGGGTGACTGTTCAGGTAACAATTTTTTTTGTCAATATTTTTTTGAAGCTGCTAACATGCAACTTACTATTTATTTACTATTTACTCACTTTACTTATTTACTTACTTTACTTTCTATTTACTCTAGTAACTAATTTAATTCCTTCTCAAGTCTCTGATGGGGTTGAAGACCAAATAGTTATAGTGCCACAAGAAAGCTTAAGTTGTTTAGAAGTTAAGAAATGCTTTCATATAGGTAATACCAATGAGTATAAAAGCCAATTTAGGTATAGAACTCTAAACTTTTCAAAATAGTTAGGATAATTTGATACTTTCGCCTAAGTTGCTAAATACACATGGACTGGACATTGAACATGTAGATTTTACCTAACAGATTTCATAATTTCATAATTATTATTGTATTGAAATTAAAGGAAACTTTTGTTGGACTTAAAGGGGGAAAGGTTGGTAAAATGTAGTTTTAAAATATATACAGCTTAGGCTTGTTCATTCAAATGCTGAATTTTACCCCTAACTCTTTGGTTTCAATCTGGTTATTGCATTTAATACCTATTTTATGCATCCTGTCTCAAGGCCAATATAAAGCAACTAGCCACAATATAGAGCAAGAAGAGGGGAGGAGCCAGAATACAGGAAATGAGTAGGAGAAAAAAAGGGGGAGGGCAGAGCAAGGAGAGATAAGCTGTGTGGGGAACTAGGAACTCTGTGGAGAATGAACCAGAATTAAGATTTCACAAATAGTAAGTGAAATGGGTAAAATCTAAATGTTAGAAAACGATAAGGTTTTGGAGGTTTAAGAGGGAGTAACTATTGGCCAGCATTGTGTTCTAGGTTAACTAAATAAAACCAGAATCTGTGTGGTGATTAGGTTACACAGCTCCCTACTCTTAACAGCAGCTTTTCTAGATGATGTATCAAATGTAAATATTAATCGACACATACAACAGAGATGACATACCATTGTGATGTCATAATACCATTATGAAGTCATACTAGCACTGAGTACAGGGAATTAATGAAAGAAGTGGGAAATAGTAAGATCTGGAGAGGACAAGAGCTCTACAAGGAGAGCAACAGAAACAAAAACTCTGAGCACAGGGGTCATTTCCTGAGACTTATACTCCAACCAAGTACTACACATAGAGATAACCTAGAACCCCTGCACTGATATTGCCCATGGCGCTTCAGTGTCCAAGTGGATTCAACAGTAATAGGAACAGGAACTGCCTCTGACATAAACTGATTGGCCTGCTCTTTGATCACTTTAACCTGATGGGGGAGTAGCCTTATCAGGCCACAGAGGAGTTCTGATAGACTAGGATTAGAAGTTAGGAGAGGAAGTCCTCCCCTATCAGTGCACTTGCATGGCAAGCATGGAGAAGGATGAAGAAGGATGGGCTGGTGAGGGGAGATAGAAGGGGTTTATGGAGAGATACAAAGTGAATAAATTGTAATTAATAAAAATTTAAATAAAAATGTTAATATAATTCCTTTTGGATTTACATTATAGGAGGGTGTGCTTTGAGTTTGATATGCCAATGAGATTGACCAGACAGAAGGGAATCTCTATCTCTCGATCTCTGTCAGTTTTTATCTCTGTTTCTCTTGGGCCCAGTCTCTATATTTTTTAAATTTGTTCATCTAGCCCTTTCTCTGTCTTGCACTCTCTATCTCCCTCTCTGGCTACTGCTTGTGTTTCAATATGAAATGCACTCAGTTCTGCTGATAGAAAAAAAAAATTGACTGCTTGCTGACTTGAAATCAGGATGGTCTATGTAAAAATATAAACAAGGTTCCAATTAAACACTTTTCGTTCAAAGATTTGCTTTGGTCAAAGAGCATTTTCACAAGAAGTAATTCACTGACTGAGGGCCTATCTGTGCATTTAACCAATAATAATGGAAACTGTGATGATGTGAAAGTCACCTGACTTTATTAATGACCACTTGAAAGAAATATGTGATGACCACTTGAAAGAAATATGTGACACAGGAATTGTCATCTCTGGGTTGTGTGCTTTCAGATGCCCAGATTGAGGCAGGTAGGGTTGCTCAGCCTATCTCTCAACAGGCTGTTCACTTGGCACTTTTAATAAATGGCTCATGAAACTCTTGCTTGATTTCAGCTGTTTCATGACATCATTCTCCCTCTCAGCCAATCAGCACCTGAGAGAATCTTGAGGTTTCTATGGAGATGAGTAAACAAACTTTTCTCAGTGTCCAGTGTCTCTGGTCCTGTGAACAGGGATTTTTCTTGTGAAACCCAAGAAGGCTTTATCTCATCTCTTTCTCCAGATCCCACACCTTTACTCTTCTTTACCTCTGTGACAATGTCAGGTTTGAAATTAAATTTCAATGTTTATTCAATTGAACAGCTTCCTAACTACAGAAGCTTCAAAGAATGTGGGATTAAGGGGAATGTACTGAATGGCATGGTGGTTTGCTACTGTTGTCTTGGTTCTGAAATTTCCTAGGTTGTGACTTAGAACTGAGCAGTTACTAGCATACTCACTAAATGTACCTTCACATTTTATTGATAATAGGCAAACCAGCCCTAGCAATACTTAGGGTATTGAGTCTTTAAGAATAGGGAAAAATTAAGCAAACCTGACAATTCCTATGAAAGGTATGGCTGAAAGCTATAAAGATCAGTGAGTGTAAAAGGAGAATTGAGGGCAAGCTATTTTTTGACAGCTGCTGCTGTTAAATACTAGTGATGCCAACTCTCTATTAGCAGGGTTGTCTTGGCTGACCTGACTTTATCGGCAGTGTGTCATAACAGTGGTCAGTGAAGAACCCTCTTGGTACTGGGTTTTACAGTTAAAACAGATCCTTCAGGATAGAGAAATGATTCCATGTTTTAGACCTAGGACACAAGAGCAGCTATGTCCTCCACACAAACTCTCTAAACGTAGAATCAGTGCCAAGACTGATTGTGCCAACTGAGCTATGTGGTCTGAGGTACCAATGTAACCACTAGTTCATGGCTAGGATTCTCTGCTACATAATAAGTTCCTGGAAAGCATGCCTTACAAAGTCAAACTCTGCCCTCCTTTAGCGGAAAATTTTCTCTATGTTAAAAGTCAGTATAAAAGTTGTCAACATATTATTTTTATTGATTATGTGGGACTTTCATAGAACATACATGACACTCTTTTTCCATTGTTCCCAGGTTCAAATTCTTACCCATGTGACACACTATTTTTTTCCCATCCATTAAAATAAATCAAGTGAAGTATATATTTTTGATATACTCGTTGGAACATGATCATTGTCTCAGTGCCAAGTCCCTTAAAGAAAACTGAGTTCATCCTTGCCACACCCTGCTACCACCCTCAAGAAGAAGCCACCAATATTGAAGAGCTCTATACTTCATCACCTTGATCACAGTTTTTCTTATGAATTTATTTATTACAATTTGTTCACAGTTTATGCAGATTGCTGCTGCCTCCCTCTTCTCCTTCCAGTCCTACACACCCTCCTTCTTCTACCTCTATACCCTTTCTCTATTTCCCTGATAGGAGAGGTTCTCCTTCACCTTCTCTCTGACCCTATTTTAACAGATCTCATCAAGGCTAGCTGCATCATTTTCCTCTGCGGCCTGATTCTCAGGTCATTGTTCTCCTTGTGTCCTCAATTGCCACTACTTATGAAAAACTCTTCTTACATTCTCTCCTTTAGGCCCCACAGAGCTCTGAGGAGAGGGAGAATTTAATAGGAAAATCCCATTTAGATCTTGGTGTTTTAAGGTCTCTCTGTGCATAATATTGGACTGTGGGTTTCTGTATGCAATCCAATTTGATGCAGAAGGAAGCATCTCTGTAGATAGAAGAACATGGCCATGATCAATCAGTTGAGGGCAGAGAGCAGCATATTTTAAAAACAGCATCCTGGGTTGCTTGAAAATTTTCATAGGATGCCCTGACCCAACAGCTCAGTTCACTCCCACCCAGTCCCCCTAGCAGAAAACTAGTTTGGTCACAATTAGATGGCCTATTGGAATTTTTTCCAAAACTATTAGGAATCTTCTTATTAAGTGAATACATATCATATTTGTCTTATTGCATTTTAGTTACTTTACCCAGTATAATTATTCCTGCTTCCTCCCATTTGCCTGAAAATGTCATGAGGTCATATTTTCAGAAGAATAATACTCCATTATGGAAATATTCCACATTTTTGCCAAAGGAGATTGTCAGTCCTGTTCTTTAGAACTTAGAATTTGCTGGGACATTAATCTTTGTATTGAATAACAAACTATCAGTATAACTATGATCGTTTAGCCTAGAATTCCTTCCATCTTCTTCCACTTTCTGGTGATTTAAATTACAATATCCCCTTGAAGCTCATCTGTTTACATGATGAGTCCCAGAAGGAAATGTCTGGCAATGGTTAGGAGGTATGGCCTTGTTAGATAATATAATTCCTATTGGAGTTATATTGTAGGAGGGTGTGCTTTGAAGGTGATATGCCATTGAAAGTGACCAGACAGAATGGGTCTCTGTCTCTCTGTCTCTGTCACTTTATATCTTTGTTTCTGTAGGCATCGGTCTATTTCTGAATGTGTCTCTCTAGTTCTTTCTCTCTCAGTCTCCCTCTCTCTGCCTGCTGCTTGTCATTCAGTATGAAAAGCTCTCAGTTCTGCTGAAGGACTACAGCATGTTGTCTGCATGCTGGTGTGACATCATGGATAGTCTCTTAAAATGTAAGCACGATCCCAATTAAACGCTTTTTGTTCAAAAAGTTTCCTTGGTCAGGAAGTGTTTTCCCAGTAAATATTTCACTGACTGAGAACATATCTCTGCAGTTAATAAATAATATTGGCATCTGTGATAATATGAAAGTCACATGTTAGGGACACGAGACTTTATTAATGACCTCTTGAAAGTAATATGTGACAGATTAACTGAACTAAGAGTATTGGACACAGGAACTGTCATTTCTGTGTTGTGTGCTTTCAGCTACCGAGATTGAAGCATGTAAGGCAGCTCAACCTTTCTCTCAAGGAGGCTGTCCGCTTGATGCTTTTAATAACTGGATCCTGAAACTCTTACTGGCTTTCATTTTTTTCATGATATCATTCTCCCTCTCATCCAATCAGCATCTAACCATTCTGATATCATAATAGCACTGGGATGTCATGATGAATTTTCATGTCATGATGTCATTGTGATGCCATAATTGTATTGTAATGGCATCATAGCATTCAGTGGATGTTGTCATATCATTGTGAAGTCTTAGAGTTGTGAAGTCATAATAGCTTTTGATTTCATAATTCCATTCTGGTGTCATAATAACATGATGTCAATCATGTTGAAATACCTTTTCAAACTCATAATAGCATTGTGATGTCATAATAACATTGTAAAATCATGATACCATTGGGATGTTATAATATTGTAATGTCATAATATAATTATGATGTCAAAATACCTTTGTGTTGTCATAATAACATTGTGATTTCATATCATTGTGATATCATGATAGCATTGTCATGTCTTAATATCATGAGATATCAAAATAGCATTGAAAATATATCATAGAATTGAGATGTTTTAATATCGTTGAAAATTCATACTGTTGTGAAGTCAGAATAGCAGTGTAATTTTACAAATCCATTGTGATATCATAACACAATCATATTGTAAGAGCATTGTGATGTCAATCAAGCATTGCAAAATCATAATATTATGATGTCATAATATCATTGTGTTGTCATAATATCATTGTGAAATCGTAATACCATTATGGAATGTCATAACATTGTAATGTCATAATAGTATTATTATGCCATAATACCTTTGTGATGTTGTAATATCATTGTGATTTTATACAATTGTAATGTTGTAATAACATTGAGATATCAGAATAGCTTCGTGAATCCATAATAGCACTGTGATGTCATAATTCCATTGGGATGTCATATCATTGTGATGTCATAATAACATTTTGAGATCATAATAGTTTTGTGATGTCATATGATCATTATGATTGTCAAATTTTCTTTGTGATGTTATAAAACAATCATGGTGTAGTAGTACTTTTATGTCACAATTCCATTGTGATGTCATGATGAATTTTGATGTCTTAATGCCATTGTCATAGCATAATCGTATTGTGATGTCATCAGAGCATTTTGAAGTTATATAGTTCTAAAATCATAATAGCACTTTGATATAAAAATTCCATTGTGATGTCATAGCACAACTTGTAATATCACTGTATTAATAGCTTGGTGATTTCATAATACCATTTTGAATTCATAATACCATTTTGATGTCCACATAGAATTGTGATGTCATATCATTGTGGTGTCATAATCTTGTGATGCCATACCCTTGTGATGTCATCATAGATTTGTGATGTCATCATAGCATTATGATGTCCTAATACCATGGTGATGTCATAATTTTTTAATCATCATATAATTGTGAAGTCATAAAACCATTGTGAAACCATAATAGCAGTGTGATATCATAAGACTATTGTGATGTCATCATAACATTGTAATATCATAATAGCATTTAGGAGTTTTATCATGGTGATTTCATGATTGCATTGATATGTTATAATACCTTTGTGAAGTTATCATACCTTTGTAATGTCATAATAGAATTTTGAGAACATAATAGAATTTTGGTGTTGTAATACCATTGTGAAGTCATAACACCATTGTGTGTTTCAATACCATTGTGAAGTCATAATTGTGAGGATATTATAGCATTGAAATGTCTTACTATTGTCATGTAATAATTCCATTAGATGTCATAATAGCTCTGTGATATCATAATGCCATTTTGATAAAATAATAACATTGGAATGTCTTACTATTGTGATGTCATAATAGCATTGTGATGTCATAACACCATTGGGAAGTCATGACACCATTTTTATTTCATAATACCATGTGATATCATAAAATCAGTTATACGTGATGACACACATGTGATGACATTATACCACTGAGATGTCATAATAAAGTTCTGATGTGATTGTATCAAGAAGGTATCATAATAGCATTGTGATGTCATAACAGCATTTTGATGTTACAATGTCATAATTCGATTGGGATATCATAACAGAATTTGATGTAATAATAGCAGTTTTTTTCTTTTTTTTTTTTTTTTTTATTCTTTATTAATTACCCTTTATTAACTTTGTATCCCCCCTGTGGTTTCCTCCCTCCTCCCCTCCCAGTCTTTCCTTTTCTCCACCCTCTGCATGCATGACCCTCCCCATGTCCACTGATAGGGGAGGTCTTCTTTTTCCTTCCATCTGATCCTAGTCAATTACCTCTCATCAGGAATGGCTTCATTGTCTTCTTCTGTGGCCTGGTAATGCTGCTTCCACCTCAGGGGGAGATAATTAAAGAGCAGGCCAATCATTTCATGTCAGAGAGTTTACTTGGACACTGAGCTGCCATGGGCTACTTCTGTGCAGGAGTCTTAGGTTATATCCATGCATGGTCCTTGGTTAGAGTATCAGTCTAAGGAAAGACCACTGTGCTCTTTGTAGAGTTCCTGTCCTCTCCAGATCTTACCATTTCCCACTTCTTTCATAAGATTTCCTGCACTCTGCCTATAATTCTCAGCATCTGCATTGATAGTCTGCAGGGAAGAGCCTTTCAGAGCTCCTTGTGTCAGGCTCATGATTTGTTCCCTTATTTTGCTTTCTTCTATGTCCATATTCTTTGCCTTTCTGGAGAGGGATTAAGCATTTTAGCAATAGTCCTCCCTCTTGATTAGTTTCTTTAGGTGTACAGTGTGTAGTAGGTTTATCCTATATTATATATCTATATGAGTGTGTATATACCATGTGCATTTTTCTGTTTCTGGGATAGCTCACTCAGGATGATCTTTTCGAGATCCCACCATTTATCTGGAAATTTCATGATTTCCCTGTTTTTTTAATGCTGAGTAATATTCCATTGTGTAGATGTGCCACAATTTCTGTATCCATTCCTCCACTGAGAGGCATCTGGGCTCTTAACTCATTCGCACAGGAGACAACTTCCTGAACAGCACACCAATAGCACAGGCTCTAAGATCAACCATCAATAAATGGGACTTCAAGAAACTGAAAATATTCTGTTAAGCAAAGGACACTGTCGTCAGAACAAAATGACTGCCTACAGATTGGGGAAGAATCTTCACCAACCCTATATCTGACAGATGACTAATATCAAGTATATATAAAGAACTAAAGAAGTTAAACAGCAAAAAATCAAGTAATCCAATTAAAAAATGGAGTACAGGGCTAAAGACAGAATTCTCAATAGAGGAATATCAAATGGCAGAGAAACAAACAAATGCTCAACATCCTTAGTCATAAGGGAAATGTAAATCAAAACAACCCTAAGATTTCACCTTACACTGATCAGAATGGCTAAGATCAAAAACTCAAGTGACAACATATTCTGGAGAGGTTGTGGAGAAAGGGGAACCCTCCTCCATTGCTGGTGGGAATGTAAAATTGTAAAACCACTCTGGAAATCAATCTGGCACTTCCTCAGACAAATAGGAATGGGGCTTCTTCAAGATCCAGCTATACCACTCCTAGGCATATACCCAAAAGAGCCTCCAGTATACAATAAAGACATTTGCTCAACCATGTTTGTAGGAGCCTTATATGTAATTTATAATAATAATATTTTGATGTCATAAAGCCATTGTTATATCATAATCGCATTGTGATGTCAAAATCCCCTTGTGAGGTCATAATTGCATTGATATGTCATACTGTTTTGATGTCATAATAGCATTGTGATGTCATAATATCATTTTGAAGTCATAATACCATCATGATGTCATAATAAGATTATGATGTTATAATACTCTTTTGAGGTCATAATGCCATTGTGAATTCAAAATTCTATGGTGATTACATACCACAATCATGTTGAAATACCAATGTAATGTCATAAAAGCATTGTGATGTTATAATACTATTGGTGTGTCATAATACCATTGGGATATCATGACACCATTGTGATGTCATAATACCATTGTGCTGTTATAAGAACACAGAGATGTCATGACACAATTGTGATGACATACAACCATTGAGAAGTCATTACAAATTTGTGATGTCATTTTACATTTGTGATGTCCTAATAGATTTGTGATGTCATAATATAATTGTGTAGTCAAAATATCATTGTGTTGTCATAAAAGCATTTTATGTCATATTTCCATTGTAATATCATAATAGTGTTGTGTTGTCATCGTAGCACTCTGATGTTGTAATAACATTGTTAAGTAATTATGCCATTGAGATGTCATAATACACTGATGCCATATCATTGTGAAGACATAATAACATTGTGATGTCATAATAGTATTGTGATGTTATAAGAGCATTGTGATGATGTAATTGTATTTTAAGGTCATAATGCCATTTTAATGTCAAAATTCCATTGTGATGTCATACCACAATTGTGTCTGAATAGTATTATGAAGTCATAATAGCATTGTTATTTCATGAAAGCATTGGGACATCATGACAATTTTGTGATGTCATGATAGCATTATGATTTTTAATACCATTGTACTCATAATAGCACTGTGATGTAATAGCATTGTGATGTCAAAAAACTGTTGTGAAATGATAATACCATTGATTGTCATACCATTATGCTGTCATAATAACACTGTGATATCAAAATTCCATTGTGATGTCATACAACAATCATGTCATTATAGCATTTTGGTGTCATAATAACATTGTGATGTCATAATAGCATTGGGATGTCATGACACTATTGTGGTATCATCATAGCATTGTAATGTCATAATTCCATTGTGATGTCATACTATCAATGTAATGTCAAAATGCCATAGTGATATCATAATAGCATTTTGAGGGTATAATTCCATTGTGATGTCAAAATTCCATTGTGATGCCATAATAGCATTTTGAAGCTATTATACTATTGTGATGCCAGCATAGCATTGGGTTAAGATTAGGGTAGGTTTAGGGTTAAGATTAGGGTTAGGGTTAGGGTTAGGGTTAGGGTTAGGGTTAGGGTTAGGGGTTAGGTTTAGTGTTAGGTTAGGCTTCTTGTACGTGGGTTTTGACATTTGTTTTGGCTATCTTTTGTTTGTGCCCATTTTGATATGGGATGGACAGTTTTGCTTTTTAAACATATGTATTATTTTGAGTATTTAGTACTTAACTAGGCTGGTGTGTACTTTGCCAGTTATAAGCCTCCTGTGTCTATCTTGTATTAGGCATGACCAATATCTATCCTCCTTGAAAATATCTCATGTTGAAAGGATAAGTTAGCTTCCAGAGCAGTATGACATGTTAATTTAGTCAGCATTTAAGTCTTTTTGACATGGCAGACGTGCAGTTTGCATTTTTGTCTCCCAACCTAATTTTAGGTAATTGACCAACAGATCATATCTCTAAAGCCAAAATGCTCTTTTGTATCATTTCTTCTGTGGAAGTCCCACTTTCTGAAATTAACTGGGATTTTTAGAGCATTGTGACATCATCTCTCCTCATATAAACCTAAAATTGATGTGAATTCAATCTTTAAAACAGTAAGGACATAATATCTATCATTAAGAAAAAAGAACTTATGTGGTAACCTTATGGAAAATTTTGTCATTTTGAATCTTAGACCATCTCTGCAAGTGGTTAAACAGCAGGAATTGCCATCCTGGCTTTTGTTATGTAAATTAGGCTGATCAGGGATTCACAGATTTGCCTGTTTCTTTTTACTTTGTTTTGGGATTAAAAGCATGTGCCTTCATCAACTTGTTCAAATATTTTTTCTCAAATCAATGTAATTGTAACTCAAAGCCTTTAAATGAAAATTAAGCATGAAACAAGAAAATTTTAAATTCTGGGCAACTTGTTATGCTGTAATAAGCAAAGCCCACTTGATTTTTTTTTTTATTTTTTGTAATTAAGTTGATGTTTTAGTGAATGGGTAGACCCTTAACAGAAAGAGCTGACAAGTATCTTGCAGCCAGAGAGCTTTGAATTTTAGCCGTTATTAGTCGAATTTTCATTAGGAAGAATGCCCTTTCATCTGTAACTTGGTATTCCATTATTTGGTTGTTTTCCCCATTTTCTCCTTGCACTTTCTTGGAGAAGTCCTCCAGAAGAGCCACCCCCTTTAAATGTATTGCAACCAGATCCATGACTATGACAACCAAAACAAAGCCAAAGTGGATTAAAACACCCTCTGCCATGGCTTTTTTTTTTTAAGAGGCTGTTTTAGGCCAAGCTCTGTCTAACGGTTTTTGTGCCTCCAGTTCCAGTTCCTGTCTTTCCAAACATGGCTGTGGAGTTTAGCTAAGATGAGCCAGCCACAGTATAAGGAAGCCATGCTTGTGTATCCTCCTTTTAGACTGTAGCAGCAGCCACTTTTGTTATGTTGAGTCTGAGGTCTGTCCATAATAGGCTGTCTTTTGTTCCTGGGCTTGTTTAAGACTCTCTCTTAAAAAGACAGTAATTGACCTGGGAGTTTTTAGGTTTTAAGTTTGGGTTATTAGGCTTATATTACTGCGAGCTTATTCCTCCCACCAAATGAAGTTGAAGTATGATTTAAAGGGTGTAGATATTTAGATTAGTTGGTGGCCATTTAATGTACAGTTGGATTAGCTGGGCACCATTTGTTGATAGTTATTAATATTTAGTATTGAAATATTTTTTAGTTAAGCAGCAGTTATTCCTAAACCAGCTGTATACCCCAATCATGACACAGAGACTGGGATTTATTTAATTAACCTAGAGCACAATGCTGGGCAATAGTTATTCGACCCTAAACCTCCAAGACCACATGGATTTCTACCATTCAGATTTCACTCATTATACATACTTTTAGTCATATCTTAGGTAAGGTCCATCTCTCCACATGGTTTCAAGACCTCTCCTCCTGATTTTCTACCTGTCCTCCCCTGCTTCCTTCCTCTCCCTCCTACTATGGACCAGGATGTCCCATCCTATCCTCCCCATTGCTCAGCATTGTAGCTGGTTGTTTTATTAAAAATACAGAAACAAATGGTGGCATGTTTACACAAATTTGAGATAAGTTATGCATAGAATATGCATCACAGTGCAATTTCCTGATTGAAACCAGAGAGTGGGGAAAAGAAATTAGCATTTGAATGAACAATGGTATATTGTATATATTCCAAAAGAACATTGTCCCAATATCTTATTTACTTATTATATATGTAAACATTGTGATGTTATAATACCTTTCAGAAATCATAATTCCATTGGGATGTCATAATACTAATATTAGGTCATAATACCATTGTGATATCATTAATGCATTGTAATGTTATATTATTTTTGTGTAATAAGAGAAATGTGATTCATACTAGCACTGTGATGTCATGAGAGCCTTGTGATATCATCCTACATTTGTGGTGTCATAATACTATTTTGATGTCATAATGGCACTGTGATGTAATCAAAGGATTGTGATGAAATAATAGTATTGTGATGTCATCATAGCATTTTGATGTCATCATGTCATTTTTTTAATGTCTTAATACCATTGTGAATTCATCTGGTTTTGAAGTCATAATAGCATTGTGATGTCATCATAGCATTGTGATGTCAGGATAGCATTGTAATCTCATACTATTGTTGTGTTATATGATCACTGTGATGTCATGATAGCATTGTGATGTCATCATAGAATTGTAGTATCATAATACTATTTTGATGTCATAATAACACTGTGTTTTCATCAAAGCATTGTGATGAAATAATAGTTTTATGATGTCATCATAGCATTGTGATGTTATCATAGCATTGTATTATCTTAATACCATTGTGAAATCAACCTGCTTGTGAATGATAATAGCATTGTGATGTCATGATAGCATTGTGATATCATCATTGAATTGTGATGCCATAATAGCACTGTGAAGTCAGAATACTGTTATGATGTTCTACTACCATTGGAATATCATACAATTATGTCATAATACCCATGGGATATCATAATAGTATTGAGATGTCATCATAGGATTGTGATGTCATAATTCCATTATGATATTATACCACATGATATCATTATAGAATTGTGATGTCATAGTAGCATAGAAATATCATAATACTTTTGTGATGTCTTCATTCCCTTGTGATTTCATCAGAATATTGTGATGTCAGAATTCCATTGTGAAGTCATACATACCATTGTGAGACCAAAAAGCATTTTGATGATAAAATAACATTATGATATCATTATGCCATTGTGATGTCATAATAGCATTGTGATGTCATAACATTAGGATGTCAGCATAGCTTTGAAACATCATACCTTTACCAGACTCCACCAAGACTTGGTAAGGAAGTCCTAAATAGTTCTTCCTTCATATATATGTCTGTCAAATATTCTAAGCCAGAAGGCTGAAGTTAATGCTCCAATATTATAGAGAGTTATGGGTGACTATTCCAGTAACAAATTACTTCTGTCAATTTTTTTTGAAAGCTGCTAACATGCACTTCCTATTTACTCTAGTAACTAATTTAATTACTTCTCAAGTCTCTGATGGGATTGAAAACCAAGTAGTTATAGTGCACAAGAAAGCTTAAGTTGTTTAGAATTTAAGAAATGCTTTCATATAGGTTATACCAATGAGTATAAAAGTCAGTTTAGGTATAGAACTCTAAACTTGTCAAGATAGATAGGACAATTGGATACTTTCTTCTAAGTTAATAAATACACACAAACTAGATATTGAACATGTAGATTTTACCTAATAGTTTTCATAATTCTATAATTATTATATTGAAATTAAAAGAGCCTTTTATTGGGCTTAAAGGGGGAAAGGTTGGTAAAATGTACTTTTGAAATATATGCAGCTTAGGCTTGTTCATTCAAATGCTGACTTCTACCCCCGACTCTCTGGATTAAATATGGATATTGCATTGTGATAGTTATTTTATGCATCCTGTCTCAAGGCCAAAATAAAGAAACTAGCCACGATTTTGATCAAGGGGAGGGGAGGAGCCAGAGTGCAGGAAATGAGTGGGAGGAAAAAAGGAGGAGGGCAGAGCTAGGAGAGCTGAGATGGGAGGGGAACTAGGAACTAGATGGAGAATGAATCAGACTTAAGATGTTACATAAAAGCAAGTAAAATGGGTAAAATCTAAATGGTAGGAAACTAGAAGGGCTTAGAGGTTTAGGAGGGAGTAACTATTGCCCAGCATTGTGTTCTAAGTTAAATAAATACAACCAGAATCTGGGTCCTGATTTGGTTATACAGCGCTATAGGATTAACATCAGCTTTACCAGAAGATACATCAAAAGTAAATATTAATCACAAAGTACAACAGAGATGTCATACAATTATGATGTCATAATAGCATTGTGATGTCATAAAGCATTATGATGACATAGAAGAACTGTGAAGTCAGAACTAAGATGACATGAAACCATTGTGAAATCATAATACCATTGGTATGTGATACCCCTGTGATGTCATCATAGCATTGGGATGTCATAATAACACTGTTAGGAAAAAATAGACTTCAGATGCCATACCATTGTGATGTTATCATAGCATTGTGAGGTCATGATAGCTTGTGATGTCATAGTAGCATTGTGATGTTATAATATAATTGTGATGTCTTAATAGCATTTAAATTCACCATATTACTGTTATGTCTTAATTCCATTGTGAAGCCATACCTTTGTGACTTCATAATGGAATTGTGATGTCATAATACCATTGTGATGTCACCATATCATTGTGATGACATATATTTATGAAGTCATAAAACCATTATTATATCATAACATTGTGATGTCATACTAGCATTGAGGTGACATACATTTGTGAAGTGCTTATAGCATTTTGATGTCACTGTGAAGTTATAATTCCATTGTGATGTTGTCAAAACAGAATTGTGATGTCATAATTCCATTGTAATAAGATAATACTCATGTGATCTCAGGATAGCATTGGGATGTCCTAATTGTGTTGTTATATTATATTATTATTATTGTGATATTATAAATCCATTGTGATATCATACCATATGATGTCATAATAGCAGTGAGATGTCCTAATAGCATTGTAAAGTCATAATAGCACTGAGATGTCATAACTTAATTGAGATGACATAACACCATTATGATGTCATAAAAATTATTGTCATAATATAATTTTGATAGCATAATATAATTGAGATGTCTTAAAAGTATTGTGATGCCATCTTATTGTGTTGTCATACCATTGAAATATCATACCGTTGTGAAGTCATAATAGCACTGAGATGTCACAAAAGAATTGTGATGTCATAATGGCATTGTAATGATGTATTACCATGGTGATGTCATAATACCATGGTGATTTCATATTAGTATTGTAATATAATTATGGCTTTGTGATGTCATACAATTGTGTTGTGATAATAGCTTTGAGATTTTTGAAAAATTGTGAAGTCATAATAGAATTATGATTTCATATCACAATCATGTTGAAATAACCTTTTTAATGTCATAATGCCAATATGATGTCAAAATTCCATTGTGATTTCATACCACAATCATGTTGTAATAGTGTTTCGATGTCATACTATTGTGATGTCATAAGAGTACTGTGATGTCATAATAACATTGGGATATTATAATAGCATTGTGAAATTAAAATACCATTGTGATGTCATAACAGCACTATGAAATAATACATTTGTAATATTGTACCATTGTCATGGAATTATATCATTGTAATGTCATAATAGCATCAAGGTGTCATATGAGCATTATGATGTCATAATACCATTGTGAAAAAAATAATACTTTTGTGATTTCATATGACCAGTGTGATGTCATAATTGTATTTTTCAGGACATAATGCCATTTTGATGTCAAATGTTCCATTATGATGTCACTCTGCAATGATATTGGAATAGCATTGTGATATCATAATACAATTGTGAAGTCATACTATCGTTATGATGTCAAAATGCCACTGTGATATCATAATAGCATTTTGAGATCATAATGAAATTGTGATTTCAAAATTCCACTGTGATGTCATAACAATATGAAGCCATAATAGAATGGTGATGTCATAATACCTTTGAGATATCATGACACCATTGTGATGACATAATACCACTGAGATATCATAATGAAATTATGATGTCATAATAGCATTGTTATGTCTTAATATCCATGGGATGTCATAATAGCATATTGAGGTCATAATCCCATTGCGATGTCATAATAGCATTGTGATGTCATCATAGCCTTGTTATTTGTCACAACATTATTGGTATAATGTTCTTTTGAAATGTATACATCTTACCCTTGTTCATTCAAATGCTGATTTATACACCCCACTCTCTGGTTTCTATCTGTATATTGTATTATGTTACTTATTCTATGCATCCTCTCTCAATTTTGTGTAAACAGGCCAGAATAAAACACACTGTTGAGTGAAGGGAGAATAAGCCACACCGTTGAGTGAAGGGAGGAGTCAGATGGCAGGAAATGAGGGGGAAAAGAGATGACAGGGGAGCAGAGCTTGTAGAGCAGAGAGGGAGGAAGGATCTTGGAACAGCATGGAGAGAATGAACCAGACCTAAGACTTCACAAAAAGCAAGTATAATGGGTAAAATCTAAATGTTAGGAAACTATGAGGGCTTGAAGGTTTAGGAGGGAGTAAATATTGACCAGCATGTGTTCTAAGTTAATTAAATAAGCCCATATAGCTATTTAGGATTAACAGCAAGCATTAATAAAAGATAAACCAATAGTAAATATTATTCATCACCTACAAAAAAATACCATTATACTATGATGTGAAGCCATTATACTATTGTTATGTCATAACACATTTGTGTTGTCATGTCATTGTGAACATATAATAACATTGTAATGCCATAATAACATTGTGATTCCATATTAGCATTGTGATGTCAAAATAACATTGTGATTTTATTTTAGCATTCTGATATCATATCACTGTGAAGTCATAAAAACATTGTGATGATGTAATAGTATTTTGAGGTCATAATGCCACTGTGAAGTGAAAATTCCACTATGAAGTCATACCACAATGAAGTCTAATAGCACTGTGATGTCATGATTTTGATATAACAAAATGTGATGTTATGATAGCATTGTGATGTCATAAGTGCATTGTTATGTTATATTATTATCGTGATGTTATAATTTCACTGTGATATCATACCATATGAGGTCAAAACACCCTTGTGATATCATAATAGCATTGTGATGTAATAATTCTATTGTGATGTCATAATATCAATGTGATGTTAAAATAGCATATTGAGATCATAACCCCATTGAGATGTCATACTAGCATTGTGAGGTCATGATAGCATTGTGACATCATAACATTGTGATGTCAAAATTCCATTTTGCTGTCATTCCAGGCAATTTATTACTGACCTCTTAAAAGAAATATGTGGCACTATTCCTGAACTATCTTGGACAGGGACTGTCAATGCTGTGTAGTGTGTTATCAGCTTCCCAGATTGAGGTATGTAGGGCTGATCATGCTTTCTCTCCAGCAAGCTATGTCCCACTCAGTGGTCATTGATCAACCCTCCTGGTCCTGGGGTTTACAGTTACACCTGGGCCTTCAACAGATAAATGGGTTCACAATATGTGCCTGGGAAACAAGAGCAGCTGTGTTTCCTTTAGTGGTGCTCCAGACAAACCCTCTAAATGTGTTGTTAATGCCAACACTGTATGTTCAGTGGAATATTTTCTCTATTTTCATAATCATTGCATAAGTTGTCAACATATAATTTTACTGATTATGTGGGAATGTCATAAAATATACAATACACTCCTTTTCAATTGCTCCCAGTTTCAAATTCACAACCACATGTCACACAAATTTTTGTTGTTGTTGTTTAAAATATACCAATTCAATTATGTTTTGTTCATCTACTCATTGGAACATGATCAGAATCTCAGTCCAAGTCCCTTAAAGAAAACAGAGTTCATCCTTGCTGTACCCTGCAACCACTTCCAAGAAGAAATCATCAGTCCTTAAGAGGTCTATACTTCATCCCATTGATAACAGCTTTTCTTTCATATTTATTTATTATGACTTGTTCATTATGTATCACCTGTGCTGCCCCCTCACTCTTCTCCTTCCAGACCCACCCAACCTCCTCCTTCTAACCCTTCACCCTTTCTCTAGTCCCCTGATAGGAAAGTTTCTCCTCCCCCTTCTATCTGACACTAGCTTTTCAGGTCTCACCGGGGCTGGCTGCATCATCTAACTCTACAGCCTGATTCTCAGGGCATTGTTCTCCTTGTGTCCTCAATTCCCTCTACTTATGACATTCTTCCTACCTCCTCTCCTGAAGTCTTCCCAGAGCTCTGAGGGAAGGGAGAATTTCATAGGGAAATTCCATTGAGTGCTGGGAGTTTTAAGGTCTCTCTCTACACAATATTGGACTGTGGGTCTCTGTATGGAATCCCATCTCTGTGGATCCGAGAATATGGCACTGATCTATCAGTTGAGGGCAGAGAGCAGTATATTTAAATAACAACAGCCTGGGTTGCTTGAAAATTTCTGTATGATACCGTGGCCAAACAATTAAATTCCCATATTGATACACTTGTTTGGTCACAATAGATGGCCTATTGGAAACTTATCCCCCACAATTAGGAGAGTTCCCAATAAGTGAATAAAAACCATATTTGCCTTTCTGCATTTTAGGGACTTCACCCAGGATTTTTTTTTCTGGTTCCATCCATTTCCCTGAAAATATCATGATGTCATTTTCTTAACTGAATGATGCTTCTTTATGTAAATATTCCACATCTTCCCTAAAGGAGATTGTTAGTCCCATCTTTATACCTTGGAAGTTGCTGGAACTTTAATCATTGTATTGAATGAAAAACTATCTTGATAACTATGTTCTTTTAGCCTAGAAGTCCCTCCATGTTCTTCCACTTCCTTATGTTTTAAATTGCAATGTCCCCCCAAATCATCTATTTACATGTTAGGTCCCCAGTATGCAAATATCAGGAATGGGTTATAAGGTATGGCCTTGTTAGATAATACAATTCCTATTGGAGTAATGTTGTAGGAGGGAGTTCATTAACATTGATATGCCAATGAAAGTGACCATAGAGAATAGAGTTTCAGTCTCTCAGTCTCTGTCACTTTTTATCTTTGTTTCTGTTGGTCTCGGTCTGTACTTCTCTGAATCTATCTCTCCAGCTCTTTCTGTCTCTGTCTACATCTCTCTGCCTGCTGCTCGTGGTATGAAAAGCTCTCAGTTCTGCTGAAGGGCTACCACAAGATGATTATTGCTGACATGACATCCTGGATGGTCTCTGTAAAAATAAAGCAAGTATCCAATTAAATGCTTTTTGTTCAAAGATTTGTCTTGGTCAGCGAACATTTTCTAGGTAAGTAATTCATTGACTGAGGGCATATCTGTGCATTTAAAAAATAATAATGGAATCTGTGATGATGTGAAAGTCACATGTACAGGACAAGTGACTTTATTAATCACAAGTGACACTTTTCTTGGACACAGGAATTGTCATCTCTGAGATGTGTGCTTTCAGCTGCCCAATTCGAGGCAGGTAAGACTGCTAAGACTTTTTCTCAAACAGTCTGTCCTTTTGGCTCTTATAATAACTGTTTCTGAAATTCTTACTAGCTTTCATTTGTTTCATGACATCATTCTGCCTCTCAGACAACCAGAAACTAGAGAATATTGAGATTTCCATGAAGGTGAGTAAACAATATTTGCTCAGTGTCCAGTGTCTCTTTTGTACTTGTGACATTTTTTTATGGAACCCAAGGAAATCCCATTTAGAGCTGGGTGTTTTAAGGTTTCTCTCTGCGTAATATTGGACTGTGGGTGTTTTGGTATAATCTTTTTAAATGTACACACCTTACCCTTGTTCATTCAAATGTTGAATTCTCCTCCCTCACAGTCTTTGGTTTCAATCTGGATATTGCATTTTGATATTTATTCTAAGCATCCTGTCTCAACTGTATTTGTAAACAAACCAAAATAAAACAACTAGCCACAATTTTGTGCAAAGGGAGGAGCCAGAGAACAGGAAAGAGGGGAGTAGACAGAAGGAAGGAAATAAGTGGGGGGAAGGGACGAAAAGAGAGCTAGGAGATAGAGCTGGAGGAAAGGTCTTGGGATGGCCACATGGAAAGATGGACTGGACCTAAAAGCAAGTATAATGTGGTGAAAACTAAATGTTAGGAAACTCTGAGGGCTTGGACTTTTAGGATGGAGTAACTATTGCTCAGCATTTTGTTCTTGGTTAACTATATAAATCCAGTATCTGTGTGATGATTTGGGTGTACAGTTATTTAGGCTTAACATCAGCATTACTAAAATCTAATTATTAGTAAATATTAATTGTCATCTACAACAAATGGCACACACCCCTTAAATCATACTATTTCATAATGTGGTGGGGAAATAAGCTCCCAGTGATAAAACTTAAAAACTCCGAGGTCAATTATTGTATCTTTAAGAGAGACTCTTAAACCAGTCCAGGAGCAAAAGAGAGCCTTCTGTGTGCAGACCTGAGACTTAACAAAACTGGCGGCTGTTGCAGTTTAACTAAGGGGTAAACAAGCATGTCTCCTTCATATTGTGACTGGCTCAAATGACTGAGCTCCACAGCCATGGCAGGAAAGAAAGGAACTAGAGGCAGACAACCCTCTAGTCAGAGTTTGGCCTAAAGTGCATCTAAAATAAAAAAATAAAATAAAATAAAAAATTGCCATGGCAGAGGTTATTTAATCCCTTTTGGCTTCATTTGGCTGCCATAGTAACGGATCTGTTTGCAATATGTTTAATTGTCTTGGTTCATCTCCATGCCTTCTCCAAGAAAGTAGAAGGAGAAAATAGAGAAGAAAAAGCAAGGTTTGGAATACTGAGGTACAGTCCAGAAAAAGGGCATTCATTTTAGGAATTAAATTAATAACAGCTAAAATTCAAAACTCTCTGGCTGCAATATATTTGTCAGCTCTTTCAAGTAAGGGTCCTCCAATTTAATGAAACATCAACTAAAATAATCAACTGGGCATTGTTTGTAACAGCGTAAATTGGCACAACAGACCCCAAAATTAAAATGTTCTTGTCTCTTTGTTTGATTTTCATTTAAAGGGTTTGAATTACACTGATACTGATTTGAAAAAAAAAAATATTTATATTATATATATATGTGTGTGTGTGTGTGTGTATGTATACTAACAAGTTAGTGAAGGCATACGCCTTTCTTTCCAACACAAAGTAAAAAGAAACAGGCATGTATTCGAGTTCAGGATCAAGCTAATTTACATAATAAAATCCATGATGTTAACTCCTGCTGTTTAACCACTTACAGAGATAGTCTAAGACTCAAATGGTAAACTTAAAGTTACCATGTAAATTCTTTTTTCTTAATAATAGATATTATATCCTTACTGGTCTAAAGGCTGGATTCACATCATTTTTAGGTTTATGTAAAGAGAGATGTTGTCACACTGCTCTGAAAACTGCCTTATCCTTTTAAATGTGAGACATTTTCACAGGGGAAAAATGTTGATCTGCATATGTAAAAAAGACACAAGAGGCTTAAAGATGGCAAAATACATGTCAACCTAGTTTAGTCCTAAAAACTCAAAAATTATATTCATATGTTTAAAAAACAAAACAATCCATCCCATATCAAAAAGGAGGCAAGCCAAAGATAGCCAAAACCAATGTAAAAACTGAGGTACAAAATGCTCAGGGATAGGCTTAAACGCTGATGCTAAGAGAGTTTATATAAAGTTCATCTATAAAGACATAACTGTCCATTCTGTCTAAAAAAGGGGCAAGCCATAAAACAGCCACTATCAATGTAAAGCCCAGGTAGACGATGCCTAGGGTATTTTTAAATGCTAAATGTAAAAGGGAATTTAAATAAAGTTTTGCTATAAAGGTATAACTACCCATTCTATAAAAAAAAGGGGGGGATAGGACAAATAGCTACAACAAATATAAATATCTGGGGCTAAACCTCTAAACAGGTACAAGATACCTACAGTATGTTTATATTCTAAATTAAAAAGGAGTTTATGTAAAGTTATTTAAAACATGTGTTGCTCAAGGCAACCAGCTTTTCTCTCTAATGGGAGGTTTCTCCAGGTAAATAGGTAGCTGCTTGGCTTAATACAAGAGGCACACAAGAACCCAAATCTATCCAACCTTGTTTTGATTTCAAGATGAAAATGATTGTATTTTCAATAAAAATGGTAATTTATATTGCTCTGATCCCTTTACATGGGAACAACTCTAAAACTGACTGAGACAAGAAATATGTCTCCAGAATCCCAACAAAAATTGGCCAATAATCCTTGGCTATAATATCCTCAATATGTATTATGTTAATATTTTAATTTCATAGATAAAATTGTCTTAAAGTATAGGTTCATCCTGCATATCTCATACATTCATAATTTTAGAGCACTATAATGCGTGTGAGAAAGTATATGTTTGCAGAACAAAAAAACTGGACAACAGAGATGCTGGATCAAAACTAACAGAATCTAAAACTAAAAGAATTCTTCAGCATGCTGAGACATTGATACATCTGTTCCAGCATCTTGCATATTCCAGCATTCTTCTTGTTCCTGCCTCAACTGCTTCAATTTGCTGTTTCTCATCAAAGCCTGCTCCCTTTAAAAGATCTTTCAAGAAAGATACTAATCTTAATTGGTCCAGCATTTCAGATTGTTCCTAAGAAGACTTTTATTAAGCTTGAAATATCTCAACATTCAAAGACTTGACCACAAATGCTATTGCTTGCTAAATGAACCAATTTTTCCCAATTTTATTTGAGTCCCCTGCAAGATTTCTATATGTCCAAAATGTGAGCTAGAAGAAATCCTGCAATTTTCCTTAAAGGGGGTTGGGAATATTTTTGGTTGTTTGATAAGACTATGAAATTTTATTGTCATTGGGAGATGTTTGTTATTAACGGTCTTATTGAAAGTGAAACACGGAATATACAGGGATATATTTTAGGAATAGAAAAAAAGGTAGATTAATGAATCTACTTAATTTAGGGTTTTATTTGTTATTCTCAAGGTTAATTTTAACTCTGGTATAGGATTTACATATTGATGCAAAATAAGTATTTTTGATACATTGTTATAAGCTTTAATGTATTGATAGAAGTCAAGGTTACTTCCAATACTTTTAAACTGCTATTAAAAATGGTTAGGATATTAGTTATGCAAGTTGATTGCTAGTTATTCAACTCATACTCATGTCAGACACTAGTTTAATTTATCACAGAAGTATACATCCTAGGTGTAACAGATAGATATGATTTTGTAGACAGACCGATAATATAAAGAAAGGTAGTCTTCAAAAACTTCAGAGACCTACAGAATATGATATTTTAATAAAGGGTCTTTATTATTTTAAGGATTCTTTGAAAATGTGACAAGTCATTTCCTGGCAGCATCCTGCCTACCTCAAAGATAATGAGCATTGAAGAACCTCCATATGGACATGGCAACAAATGTAGCAAACAAACCAATTGGCTAAAGAAAATACCCTTCCTTCACAACAGAAAAATTCTGCCCAAAATGGACAAGCTTAAATGCAGGACAAGTCAACTGCTGGGTTCTGCCAAGACAGGGTAAGCAAGTCCTAAATAGTTCTTCCTTCACATATATGTCTGTCAAATACTCTGAGCCAGAGGCTGAAGATGATGTTCCAACGTTACACAGAGTTATGGGTGACTGTTCAGGCAGCAAACAGTTTCTGTCATTGTTTTTATTTTTTGGAGGCTGCTAATGTAAGACCTGGGGTCTCACAGCTCAGGAGTTCAATCGCGCCCTTCCCAGAAACTCCCCCAGACCAAGACTCATTGCAAAAGCAAGAGGTTTATTAACCATTGTACAATGGGGTCACCCTTGCTGGTCAGCAAAGAGTGGCACCGGGAGACAAAGGCCTTTAGGTTTTTAAAAGAAAAATTGCGGGAAATTTGAAGTTTTAGTTTTGGCAATTTAGGATTGGATGAGGAAGCTATAAAGTAAGATAATTGGTTAGTCTTAGGTGCTCAAGCTTGGCCAGTCCTGCCAAGTGTGGATGCAGCTGCACTTTAAGGTGGGGGTGGTTAGCTCATCCTTGAAGATTAGGGCTGCGGGCTCTTGGCTGGAGGTCAAAAGCTACTCAGAAGAAGTCTAGGTTTGTTGCTAAGAAACACTATCTCAAGGACAAGGGTCTGGTCCTTCTTTTGCTGAGTGAAGGTCATTGCTTGCTTGCCCTTTTTTTATATCTGTCCTCACAGATAGGGTCATATTCCTTCACTCTCTGGAAAGGTACTAAGAGGCTTTAGCTTAACCTGGACCTAAAACTCAAAACTATAGGCTTTAGAGGACATATAGGTTACAAAGTTAGCCTAACCCTTTCACTAACATGCACTTCCTATTTACTCTAATAACAAATTTTATTCCTTCTCAATTCTCTGATGGGACTGAATACCAGATAGATGTAGTGCCACAAATAAACTTAAGTTGTTTAGAAGTTAAGATAGCCTTTTTATAAATAATACCAATAAGGATAAAAGTTAATTTTGGCGTAGAACTTTTAACATGTCAAGAGAGATAAGATAATTCTGCTAAGTTGCTAAATACATATGGACTAGACATTGAACATGCAGATGTTACCTAAAAGTTTTCATAATTTCATAACTATTATTGTATTGAAAGAAAAGAGCCTTTTATTGGACTTAAAGGGAGAAATGTTGGTATAATGTTCTTTTGAAATATATACACCTTAACCTTGCTCATTCAAATGCTGATTTCTCCCCCCAACTCTCTGGTGTCAATCTGGAAATTTCATTTTGAAACTTATTCTAAGAATCCTGTCTCAATAAGAATCCTGTCTTTATTTTGGTATAAAGAGGCCAAAATAGAGCAACTAGCCACAATGTTGTGCAAAGGGAGGAACCAGAGGACAGGAAAGAGAGGAGGACCTGGAGGGAAGGAAATGAGTGGGAGGAGAAGGGGTGAGAGAGAGCTAGAAGAGAGAGCAATAGGAAAGGTCTTGGAATGGCCACATGGAGAGAAGGACTGGACTTAATATATCACTAAAAGCAAGTATAATGTGTTGAAATCTACATGTTAGTAAACTATGAAGGCTTGTATGTTTAGGATTGTCAAGCATTATGTTCTAGTTTAACTAATTAACCCAGACTCTGTGTGATGATTTTGGTATACACCTGTTACGATTAACAGCAGCATTACCAGAAGATAAATCAATAGTAAATATTAATAGTTATATACAACTGCGTCTCTGCAAGGAATCCTATTTGAGACAGAAGGAACCATCTCTGTGGTTACACAAACATGGCACTGATCTATCAGCTGAGGGCAGAGAGCAACATATTTTATTAACAACAGCCTGGGTTGCCTGAAAATTTTTGTAGGATGCACTGGTCCAACAACTTAATTCAGTGCCACCAAATATCTCTAGTGGAAGATTGGTTTAGTCACAATAGGTGGTCTATTGAAACTCTATCTACCACTATTAGTATTCCTCCTAATAAGTGAATACATACCATATTTGTCTTTCTGCATTTTATTTACTTCACACAGGATGATATTTCCTGGTTCCATCCATTTGTCTGAAAATAACATAATGTCATTTTCTTAGCTGAATAATACCCGTTATATAAATTTTCCACATTTTTCCCAAAGGAAATTGTCTGTCCTGTTCTTTAGAACGTGGAAGTTTCTGGGACTTTAATCATTGCATTGAATGAGAAAGTATCAGCATGATTGTCTTCTTTTAGCCTAGAAGTCACTCCATCGTCTTCCACTTCCTGATGATTTGAATTACACTGTCCAATTGAAGCTCATCTATTTATTTGTTTAGTCCCCAGTGAGGAAATGTCTGGTAAGGGATAGGAAGTATGGCCTTTTTAGATAATATAATTCCTATTGGAGTTATATTGGAGGAAGTTGTGCTTTGAAGTTGATATGCAATTAAAGTGATGAGACAGAATACAGTCTCTCACTCTAGATCTCTGTCAATGTATATCTTTGTTTCTTTCAGTCTCAGTCTCTATTTCTGAGTCTGTCTCTCTAGTTTTTCTCTGTTTCTCTCAGTCTCCGTCTCTGTGCCTGCCTCTTGTGGTTCAGGAAAAAAAATCTCTCAGTTCTGCTGAAGGTAACAGGATGACAGCTGGCTGACATGATATCCTAGATAGTCTCTGTAAACAATTTAAGCAGAGTCCCAATTAAATGTTTTTCGTTCAAAGAGTTGCCTTGGTCATGGTGCATTTTCCCAGTAAGTATTTCATTGACTTAGGACATATCTGTGCAATTAACAATTAATAATGGAATCGGTGATAATGTGAAAGTCACATGTCAAGGACAAATGAGTTTATTAATGTCTACTTCAAAGAAATATATGACATTTTTCCTGAACTAAGAGACTTATTCACAATTGTTATCTCTGGGTTGTGTGCTTTCAGCTGCCCAGATTGAGGCATATAGGGCTGCTCCACTTGACAATTTTAATAACTGGCTCCTGAAACTCTTACTGGCTCTCACCTGTTTCAAGACATCGTTCTCTCTCTTATCCAATCAATACCTGAGAGTATCTTGACTTTTCCATGGAGATGAGTAAACAGATTTTCCTCAGTTTCCAGTATCTCTGATCCTGTGCACCTGTGACTTTTCTTGTGAAACCCAATAAGCCTTTATCTCATAATTTTATCCAGATCCTACAAACTTATTCCTGTTTACTTCTGTGACAATGTCATGTAGGAAATCAAAATTTAATGTTTATTTAATTAGACAGCTTCCTAAGTAGCGAAGCTTCAAAGTGATTTGGAATTAAGGGGAATGTACAGAATGACAATGTGGTCTCCTACTGTCGTCTTGGATCTAAAATTTCCTAGGTTGTGAATTTGAACTGATCAGTCACTCAAAAACTCACTAGATGTACCTTCACATTCTTATTGATATAATAGGCTGGCAAGGTCTAGGGTTTCCTGGGGTATTGAGTCTTTAAGAGCAGGGAAAAGAAAAAGAACCAGACAATTCCTGAGACTGGTTTGCATGAAACAGAGAAAGTTCAGTGTATTTAACAGGAGAACAAAGGGGCAATTAACTATTTGACAGCTAGTGTTCTTCCAAACTAGTGTTGCCAACCCTTGTTGGGCAGGGTTGTATTGCCTCATCTGGCTCTATTGGCAGTTGTGTCCTACCCAGTGGTCAATGAGGAACCCTCTGTTCCTGGGGTTTAGAGTTAAAACTGGGCCTTCATTACAGAGAAATATGTCCCTGCTATATGCCTAGAACACAAGAGCAGCTGTGTATTCTTCAGCAGTGCTCCAAACACTATGCATGTAGTGTTGGTGCCAGGACTGCTTGTTCAGAGGTGCTACCTGAGCACATGGAGTCTGAGGTAGTGGGTAACCACTAGTTCATGGTTAGGATTCTCTGCTCCATAGTGAGTTCCTGGAAAGCATTCCTTAACATGTCAAACTCTACCCTCCTTAGCGGAATCTTTTCTTCATGTTAAAAGTCATTGTAAAAGTTGTCAATGTATTATTTTTATTGAATATTTGGGAATTTCATATAATATACATTAAACTGCTCTTCCATTGCTCCATGTTCAAATTCCTATCCATGTGTCTATCTAAAAATTTTCCATCTTTATAATTCTTCAGTTAAAATATGTGTTGTTTATACACTCATTATAACATGATCAGAAATCAATGCCACTTCTCTTAAAGAAAAATAAGTTTATCCTTGATGCAGACTGGTACCATCCCCATAAAGAAGCCATCAATCCAGAAGAGCTTTATACTTCATCACCTTGATCACAGTTTTTCTCATGTATTTGTTTACTACAATATGTGCACTTTGTTTCCCATCTTCTGACCCCTCCCTATTCAAATTCCAGTCCTACCCTTTTCCTACCTTTAGGCCCTTTCTCTAGCTCCCTGTGAGGATAGATCTTCCTCCCTCTTTTTATCTGACCCTAGCTTATGGGGTGTCATCAGGGGTGACTTCATCATCTTCCTCTGTGTCCTGATTCTCTGGGCATTGTTCTCTTTGTGTCCTCAGTTCCCTCTTCTTATGACACTCTTCCTGCCTCTTTTCCTGCAGGCTCCCCAGGGCTGTGAGGGGAGGAAGAATTTCACAGGGAAATCTCATTTAGAGCTGGGTGTTTTAATGTTTCTCTCTCCATAGTATCAGACTGTGGGTCTCTGTATGCAATCCCATTTGATGCAGAAGGAAGCATTTCCATGGATAGAACAACATGGCACGAATCAAACATTTTAGGGCAGGTAGCAACATATTTTAATATCAACAGTCTGCATTGCTTGAAAATTTCTATGGAATTCCCAGGCCCAACAACTCAGTTAACTGCCACCTAATCCCCCTAATGGAAGACTTGTTTGGTCACAGTAGATGTCCTAATGGACCTTCATCTCCCACTATTGGAGACCTCCCAATAAGTGAATACATACCATATTTGTCTTTCTGCTTTTTACTTACTTCACCCAGGATGATTATTCCTGGTTCCATCCATTTGCCTGATAATATCATGATGTCATTTTCTTAGCTGAATAATTCTCTGCTGTGAAAATATTCCAGATTTTCCCCAAAGGAGGTTGTCAGTCCTTTTCTTAATCCATAGAAATTGCTGGGAATTTACTCATTTTATGGAATGACAACTATTAGGATAACGATGTTCTTTTAGTCTAGAAGTCCCTCCATTTTCTTACCCTTCCTTACATTTAATTGCAATGTCCCCTTGAAGCTCATCTATTTCATTTGGAGTCCCCATAGAGGAAATGTCTGGGAAGGGTTAGGACGTATGGCCTTCTTAGATAATATAATTCCTGTTGGAGTTATATTATGGGAGGGTGTGTTTTCAGGTTGATATGCAAATGAAAGTGACCAGCAAATGAAGTCTCTGTCTTTCAGTCTCTGTCACTTTATATCTTTGTTTCTGTAGGTCTAGGTCTCTATTTCTGAATCTGTCTCTCTAGTTCTTTCTTTCTCTATATCTGTCTCCCTCTCTCTACCTGTCACTTGTGGTTCAGTATGTAAAGCTCTCAGTTCTGTTGAAGGACTACAAAAAGATCACTGCTTGCTTAGTCATCCATATTACTTAGCAATAAAAACACAAGTAAATCAGGAAATTTGCAGGTAAATAGTGTGAACTGTTAAAGATCATCCTGATTAAGCTATCTCAGAAGCAATAAGACATACATGGTATATAATAACACATATAGACATGTAATATAGAAAAAACCTACTAAAATCTATACACTTAAAGAAACACATTAAGAGGAAGGATTCTGGCTAAAATGTTCAATCCTGAAACACAAAGAGGATGAACATCAGAGATGGAGTAAACAGGGAACAAGTTAGGAGCCTGCCACACAGAGCCTCTGAAAGGCTCTGCCCTGCAGATTATCAGTGCAGATGCTAAGACTTATGGGCAACTGTTGGGCAGAATGCAAGGAATCTAATGAAAGAAGTAGAAAATAGTAAGATGTAGAGAGGACATGTACTCCTCAAGGAGAGCACCAGAACTAAAATATCTGAACACAGGTGTATTTCCTGAGACTCATACTCTAACCAAGTACCATGGATAGAGGTAACCTAGAACCCCTGCACTGATGTAGCCCATGGCATTTCAGTGTCCAAGTGGGTTGCACAGTAATGGGAAGAGGGACTATCTCTAATATGAACTGATTGGCCTTTTCTTGATCACTTCTCCCTGATGAGGGAGCAGCCTTACCAGGCCACAAAGAAAGACCATGCAGTAACTCCTGATGAGATATGATAAACTAGGATTAGAAGTAAGGACAGGAAGTACTCCCTGTCACTGGACTTGGTGAGAGGGGTACATGGAATAGGGGGAGGAAGGTGGGATGTGGAGGGAAGAAATGAGCAGTTTATGGGGAGGTACAAAATGAATAAATTGTCATTAATAAAAATTAAAATAAAAATATAGTAAAAATATATAATTACTTTTGGATTTATATTATAGGAGGGTGTGCTTGCAGGCTGATATGCCAATAAAAGAGACAGCCTGAAGGGAGTCTCTGTTTCTTGGTCTCTGTAAATTTATATCTCTGTTTCTATCTGTCTTGGTCTCAACATTTCTGAATCTGCCTATCTTGCTCTTTCTCTTGCTCTGTCTTCCTCTCTCTGCCTGCTGCTCCTGTTTCAGTATCAAAAGCTTCAGTTTGGCAGAAGGACTATAAAAAGTTGACTGCTTGCTGTCATGACATCAGGGATGGTCTCTGTAAAAAATAAAAGCAAGGTCCCAATTAATTACTTTTTTTTCAGAGATTTGTCTTGCCAGGGATCATTTTCACAGTAATTCAGTGACTGAGCACATATCTGTCCATTTATAAATTATAATGGATTAATAAATCATTTATTAAATGATAATGTGAAAGTTAGAGATCAAGGAAATGTAACTTTATTAATAACCACTTGAAAGGAATATGTGACATTTTTCTGAACTACCAGTCTTGGACACAGGAAATCTCATCTCTGTGTTGTGTTCTATCAGGTGCCCATATTGAGGCATGTAGGGCTGCTCAGCCTTTCCCTCAAGCATGCCATCAACTTGGCCCTTTTAATAACTGGCTCCTGAAACTCTTACTGGCTTTCACCTTTTGCATGACATCATTCTCCTTATCATCCTTTCAGCACTTTGAGAGAATTTTAGGTTTCCATGTAGATGAGTAAACAAACTTTCCTCAGTGTCCAGTATCTCTGTTTCTGTACACGTGATTTTTTTCATGTGAAATCAACAAGCCTTTATCTCATCACTTTCAACATATCCCACAACTTTACTCCTGTGTACCTCTGTGACAAGGTCAGGTAGGAAATGAAACTTTAATATTCATTTAATTGTATATTTTTCTAAGTAGGGAAGCTTCAAAGTAATGTGGGATTAAGGGGAATGTACTGAATGACAAGGAAGTCTCCTACTGTGGTCTTTGATCTGAAATTTCCTAGGTTGCAACTTCGAAGTAACCAGTTCCTCATGTACTTGTTAAATATACCTTCACATTCTTACTAATATAATAGGCTGGCAGGGTCTAAGTTTCCCTGGGGTATAGAGTCTTTAAGAGCAGGGAAATGAGAAGGAACTAGGCAATTCCTGTGACTTGTTTCACTGAAACAGAGAAAGTGACAGTAAAAGGAGAACTGATATGAATGATATTATTTGATAGCTGGTGCTCTTCCACACTTGTGTTGCCAAACCTCTATGAGCAGGGTTGCCTTGGATGATCTGGCTGGATCTGAAGCTGTGTCCTATTCTTGGTTCACTGAGGAACCCTCCTGTTCCTGGGGTTCAGAGTTAAATCTAGGCTGTCAGGACAGAATATATATCTGTGTTATATGCCTAGGAAACAAGAGCTGCTATGTTTTCTGCTTTGTTCCTTCAGACAAATCCTCTAAACATAGTGTTAGTGTCAGTACTGCTTGATCAGAGATGCCACCTGAGCTCATGGGGTCTGAGGAAGCTGGGTAACCAATAGTTCATGGTTAGGATTCTGTGCTCCATAATGAGTTCCTGGAAAGCATGCCTTACAAAGTAAAACTTTGCCCTTGTTTAGCAGAATCTTTTTCCATGTTGAAAGTCATTGTAAATTTGTCAACATATTATTTTTACTGATTATTTGGGAATTTCATATAATATACATTACACTCCTTTTCCGTTGCTCCCAGGTTCAAATTCATAACCATGTGTCATACTAAAATCTTTTTTTTCTTTAAAATGACTCATTTGAAGTATGTGTTGTACATATACTCATTGGAACAATATTAGAGTCTCAGTGCCAAGTCCCTTAAAGAAAACTTAGTTCATCCTTTCATCCTTGCTGCAGTCTGGTACCAATATCTAAGAAGAAGCTATTGTCTAGTCCAGTTGTAGTTCATCGGGTTCCTAAAGAGGGGCAAATCAAGTCTGTGATTATGAACTTGTATGGGTTTACATGCCAGATAGTCAATTTGCTGTTTTACAAAGCTAGTAAGAATGGGACAGACATGTGAACAATGGAGACCAAGTCTGTTTTTCAGATCAAGGCCTCATTTATTTGAAAATTTTACACAACTTATATAGGGAGAAAGCAGGGAAGGTGGAAGGCTAATTTACCGCTGCAGTAGACAGCAAGAGTGCTTTCATAGATTGAATATTGCAAGTGCAAGATGTTTATCTAAGATATCTTAAGGATGCTCTAAGACTAACATGCAGATATTCTCACACAAACCTATCACCCATGACCTAGGGTCCTAGTGCAGCTGTTGGTAACTTTTCTACTAATTGGCTTTGTCTCCACTAAATGGCCTTTGCTTACTATTTGGCTTTGATATCAGTAAATAGCTTTGTGTCCACTAAATAGCTTTGACTCCTCACATCTCCTCGCTTCTCAAACAATTTAAGAGGTGGCATTAATCAGAAGGGGGAAGCAGTGACCGGATCCTCCCAAGGCATTTTACAGACTTTTTGGGTGTCCTTTTGGGGAGGAGAGGAAGACCCCATCAATAACTGAGGGCATTCCTATTAGGTTGTGGTTAGGGGTAATGAGACAACAACCTCTATACAATCAGGTTTGCTTCTCCAAGGAATCAGAAGGGGGCAATTGGGCCCTTCTACTGCAGTACCTCACCCTACATCCCGGTGGTGCCAATGCCATACCAGGCAAGCATTTATCTGAGTTTTATGCTGTTCTCATGAGAGCCAACTGCAAGCAGTCAAGACCCATGTGATGGACTGTTAGCAGTCTTCCTCAGGCTCAGCTAAGCCTCTGTCAGCCAAATCAAGTCTGTGATAATGAACTTGTATGGGTTTAGATGCCAGATAGTCAATTTGATGTTAAGCTAGTAAGTCTCTTAATGGCCCATGGAATGAAAGATATGAGAAGGAAACTCACATGGGTCCCATAATTGAAGGGAGGAGAGTGGTGAGCCAGGGAGAGGTTGAAAACAAATTATGAAAACAACTCTTTTCTTGTTCTCTCTGTTTCTTTCTCTCTTCTAGACTTTCCTTAACCTTAGCCATGCTGTCCCTTGCAATTCCAGTATAATCTGTGTACAAGAAGCACTCTTCCTTAAGAGCAGCACAGAGTCCCCCTTGCTGGAGGAAGAGCAAGTCTAGCTCTCTTCAATTTTGTAGGAAAATTTCAGACAGTGAGACAAGAGATTTTTCCAACTTGGTGATTCCAATCTCTTAACATCTCTGTCAATTGTCTGGCAAAGGTCAGAGAAGTGCTTATTGGAGAGAGCGAGAAAGGTTATGCCCGTCCCAGCACCTGCACCTCTGAAGCCTAGGAGAACAGTTAGTGTAACAGCTGTTATGGCCTCTCTTTTTGTTCCAAGTAATGCATGGACATAAATGGGGTCCCAAAACCGGGCAAAATCTTCCACAGAATAATAAGTCAGGGGAATTAATTTGACAAGGACACAGAAGGTAGTAAAATTGCTTTTGTGGTGAGGGGTGTATATACAGGGAGTAAGGTCATCACTGCAAGTCCACCAGCTATTATTGCCTGGTAGGATATAATTGGGAATGTGGCTTGATGGTGTAATGGTTACATTACAAAGATGTCTGTATTTCTGAGGAATAGTATTACCGATGCATAACTCAAGGCCAGAAACCGAAGTCAGTGTCAATCTAGCATCAGCTTGTTGTGATCCTCTGCATTTGGAATGGTCAGAGGAGTAGACTATTTCCTCAGTGACAGCAATACCTTCATTTCATAAAAAGGAGAGGCAGAATCATAACAAAGCCAACAGGACTCAGTAAGCTTGGGATGTGTATGATTCAAGGCTAAAAAAATATTACTAACAAGGTCCAAAATAATATGGCATGTATCAATCCCATTTTCCATTAAGGAGGGGTGCCAACACCAACTCCAATGTCGCCATAGTAGCGTAAGCTACAGGGAGGGGGATATGCTTTCTCTGGAAATTCACCCCCTGGAAGGTCCCTGGCAAACTCCTCCCACTTGAAAAAGGGATGTGTTCTGATATTTCTATGCTTTTTCAGTTGTGGCTTTGGGGCTGGACTAATGAGTTTTTTATCTTTCTCTGTGACTCCTGAAACAGCACAACTAATTTTATAAAGAAATTTATTATTAGTAGATTGTTAAAGGCTTTAATAAAAATAATAATTTTAAGAAAAGTAATAAATTAGATTTAGTATTAATAGGCATTAAGAATAGTGAAATAATAATAGGCTCCTTCTTAAGAAAGAATAACATGAGAAGTACAGCTGGCACAAGTTTATCTCTCCCTTCAGCGTCTTGTTCCTAGGGAAGATCATAAATCTTTAGCAGGACATAAGGGAGGATGGTTGACAAAGGTGTGTTTAGACTTTGGCAGGTATTCAACTTGGCTCGGAGGAATATTACAGCTCCTGACTTTCCTCTTCACTAGTCACTGATAATGAAACCATAGTTTGAGGTTTTTGTTTCTTGTTTGCATTGATCAGAAAGTTTCTAGGCAAAGATTTCTTGTGGGCACTGCCTATGTTAAAACATAAACTTTGTATCCTTCATAAAAGTCTAAATGTTCTGGAAAGCATGCCAATTTTAAGGTGCTTCCTTGTGAGATTACTATAAAAATACTAGCTTGACTTCAGTAAAATTGCAGCAGAGTCAAAACCATCAAGGTGTCTCTGTCTGCCAATTCTTCGCTGAAACTGTGTCTTTCTGTCCAAAGCCTTGTTCTCATACAGACGATGGGAGCCCAACTGGGCCGGTCCATGGCAGAGAGGATAAGCTTATCAGCAAAGGAAGGAGTCAGGGAGGCCGGGACATTTTGCTTAGGCTTTGTCTTTGCAGGAAAATAATTTTTCTGGGTTCCTGTCTGTGTGAGTGAGGTGAGGACAGGATTGGGTCCAGTAGCTATGGGTGGAATAGCTGATTCTTTTCTTAGGGTGATGTAAATTATAAGTCTTGGACCATTCTTGGCCCAACCATAGTATAGGTGTAGGTCCCAAGTAAGGCCCCAATGCCAGGGAACTGATTTTTGTTTTCCTTTAGAAGTGAAAGATAGTTTTAAGATGGGGAAGCTGGAGCTGCTGCCAGCTTGAGAACCATCTTAGCCTATCACAGGTGTTTGTTAAATAATAATGTGATTTTCAGGAGTTAATATCAGTCTTATATGTAATAGTTATCATACTGTAATCATCACTATTAAGGTTTTCCCTGCTTCTGGTGGCAATTACAGCTGAGGTTTCAAATCCCCAGGAGGCGCTGTGAAATCTCTGGCAATAGCACATCCTTTAACTCTATTATAACCTGGGCAGGCATAAAGCCCAATTGCTTATTCCCATTGTTCACAGAGTGACTCAGGGACATGAAAGGACATGCCTGGGTATCACTCAGTATCAGAAGTGACTTGTGATTGTTGTAATATACCTCACCATATTCTCCAGAAATTTCCCAAGTATATTTAATGGGTTGGTGGACATTGTTCTTCTGGTTTTTAATCACCTTCTGGCTTTGCATCATTACTCTGAGAAATATCCAAAATGGTCTTATCTGTAAAGAAAAGAGAAGGATCTCAGGGAGGCTCACCACCCTGGATTTTAGGAGTATATCATTTGTTCCTGGATGGCTCTATTTTCTTTTTTCTGTTTAGAGGAGAGGGTGTCTATTTGTTTTACTAGCCTTTCTGGCAGCCCTCTGGCTGCTCTCTCCTTGGTGTCAAAAAGGCACATTGATCCTCAATCCCAGATAATGACTGGGTCTGCGCCTTTCCATATGGAAGTGAGAACGTCTTTCCACATAACTCTGGTATAATTTTTAGTTTCAGGGGGCCAAAAGTGATCAGTAGCGGACTTGCTATAGGCATCCAAGGTTAAAAAGTAAAGAACAAACAGTGCATGAAGAAGAATATTTCTTGGAGATCCTTTCATAGGATATGACTCCCCCTTCTTTAACTTATGAAGGGTGTTTTTAATATTTTAATGGGCATGTTCCACAATGCCTTGTCCTTGAGGATTATAAAGAATGCCAGTGATGTATTTAATTTGTAATTGATGGCAAAATTCTTCAAAGTTTTTGTTTGTTTGTTTGTTTTTTCCAGTGTAACTGAGATCATTATCTGCTTTTAAAACCTTAGGTTTGCCCATAACTGAGAGACAATTTAAAACATGAGCTATAATATTTTTTGAGGCTTGTCCTTCATGTAAACAGGCAAAAATGAATCCACTGAAGGTATCTATTTTTACGTGAAGATATTTAAGATTGCCAAATTCAGGTGAGTGAGTAACATCCATCTACAAGATGTGATTTGGGATGAGACCTCTAGGTTTAACTCTCAAATGTGGAGTGGGCAAGAAAGTGATATAGGCAAGACATTGTTTGACAAATTGGTGTGCCTGTTCCCTGGTTATTTTAACAAGCAGTCAAAGTGTGTGGGTATTTAAATGTTGCAGTGCATGTTTCTTTCTGGCCTGCTCAACAGGGTTAACTGAAGCAAGGAAAGCCAAGCAAGTAGCAGCATCGGTTCAAGCATTTCCCTCAGAAAGAGGGCCTGGAAGGTCTGAATGTGTGTGGAGGTGACCAAGGTAAAAGGGTTGACTTCTAGAGTTAATTAACTCCTGGAACTTGACAAAAAGAGGAACAGCATTTATAGAAGGTCTAATATAGGGAATCGTTTCAAGAAGTGGAACAGAGTGGGTAATGTAGGCATTGTCAGTTTTTCAGGTTCTAGAAATTTCCTAGTACTTGAAAAACCTTAACTACTACCAAAAGCTCTACAAGCTGTGCCAATTTAAAAGGAGATTGGATAGAATTGGTTTGTCCATTTATAGTATAGGCAGCTACACCATTAGAGGAGCCATCTGTAAACACTAAATATACTTCTGATAACAGTTGAGGGGAAGTAAGTTTTGGGGAGATGAAAGGGTGGGTTTATTAAATTGAAGTAATTTATTAGCAGGATAATGGTTATCAATTATTCCAGAAAAGGAAGAACAAACAATGGGCTAAATATTGGTAGTTCACATGAGCCATTTTAACTGATGTTTAGAATAGGGCAGTATTATTTTATTAGGATCTTTGCCAAAAAAAAATGATGGCTTTGTCTGCACCCCAAAAGGATGAGTTCTGCAACCAAAATAGTATCAGGGGTGAGAATCTTAGTGGGAGAGGTGGAGAGATGAATCAACAACAGGGGATTATGTTGCCAAAACACTCCTGTGGGTGTATGAGATGAGGTACACACAACAAATAGAGAAGGGGTTCCTTATAGGAAATAAGTGTAACTCCCTGATTTTGGATAGCTGTTTCCACAACCCATAGGGCATGAGTCTCTGCATTGGTTAACGAGCGACTGGAGGAGGGGTCAGTCTCCCTTGAGAATATCAAAGAGAGGTTTAAGTTCCCCTGTGGTGAGTTTAAGATAAGGTCTAATCCAATTGACATCTCCTAGGAGCTTTTGAAAATCATTTAGTCTTTAAATTGCTAGTTTTTAACTACATTTTTGTGTAGTAATTTTTTGATGATGGAGCTCAAATCCTAAGTAAAAATATGGGTCTATTAATTAAATTTTATCTGGTGCAATTCACAAACCATTATCGGTTAATTTTTATGAAAGCTTCTGACAGCAATAGAGCAACAGGGAACCATCAGGTCCAGCTAAAAGGATGCTCCAAGACTAACAAGCAGATATTTTCACAAAAATCTATCACCCATGACCTAGGGTCCTACTGCAGCTTTTGATATCTTTTCCACTAATTGGCTTTATTTCCACTAAATGGACTTTGCTTACTATTTGGCTTTGGGTCCAGTAAATAGCTTTGTCTCAAATAAATAGCTTTGGCTCCCAGCAAGCCATCAGTCCTGAAGAGCTCTATACTTCATCCCTTTGATCACAGTTTTTCTAATGTATTTATTTCAACTTGTTCACTTATATCCAATCTGCTATCCCCTTCCCCTTCTACCTCCAGTCCCACGCACCCTCCTTCTTCAAACCCTATGATCTTCCTCTATTTCCCTGATAGGGACCTCCTCCTCTCCCTTTTATCTGACCCTAACTTATCAATTTTCATCAAGGCTGGCTGCATCATCTTCCTCTAAAGCGTGGTTCTCAGGGCATTGTTCACCTTGTTTCCTCAATTCCCTCTACTTATATCACTCTTCCTGCCTCCTCTCCATGAGGCTTTCCAGTGCTCCAAGGGGAGGTAGAATTTCATATGGAAATTTTATTTAGAGCTCGGTGTTTTAAGGTCTCTCTCTGCATAATACTGGACTGTTGGTCTCTGTATGCAATCCCATTTAGTGTAGGAGGAAGCATCTCTGTGATCTAAGAACATGGTACTTATCTATCAGTTGAGGGCAGACAGCAACATATTTTAATAACACTAGCCTGGGTTACCTGAAAATTTCCGAAGGATGCCCTGGACCAACATCTCAATAAAATGCCACTCATTTGCCCTAATGGAAGACGGGTTTGGTCACATTAGATGGCCTATTAGAATTTTATCAACCATTATTAGGAGATTTCCTATGTAAGTCCATACATACCATATTTGTCTTTTTGCATTTTAGTTACCTTACCCAGGATGATTTTTTCCTGGTTCCATTGCTTTGCCTGAAAATATCATGTTGGTCTGGGAAGGATTAGGAGTTATTTTGATATCTTTTCCACTAATTGGCTTTATCTCCATTAAATGGACTTTGCTTACTATTTGGCTTTGGGTCCAGTAAATAGCTTTGTCTCAAATAAATAGCTTATTATTAGATAATATAATACCTATTGTTGTTATATTATAGAAGGGTTTGCTGTGAGGTTGATATGGCAATGAACATGACCACACAGAATATAGTCTCTATCTCTCAGTCTCTGCCACTTTATATCTTGGTTTCTGTTGATCTCTGTTTCTCTATTTCTGATTCTGTCTCTCTAGCTATTTCCCTGTCTCCCTCTCTCTGTTTGCAGCTTTTGGTTCAGTATGAAAGCTCTTAGTTCTGCTAAAGGACTACAACAAGAAGACTGCTTACTGATATGATATCATGGATGGTCTCTGTAAAATTATAAGCAAGTTCCCAATTAAACACTTTTTGTTCAAAGAGTTGCCTTGTTCAGGAAGCATTTTCACAATATGTAATTTACTAACTGAGGACATATCTGTGCATTTAACGAATAATAATGGAATCTGTGATAATGTGAAACTCACATGTCAAGGAACAAGTTTTTTATTAATGAACAAGATTTTATTAATGAACACTTGAAAGAAATATATGACAATTTTCCTGAAATAAGAGTTTTGAACACAGGAACTGTCATTTGTACGTCCTGTACTTTCAGCTGACCAAATTGAGGAATGAAGGGCTGCTCATCCTTTCTCACAAGCATGCTGTCCACTTGGCCTCACTAATGACTGGCTCCTAAAACTCTTACCTGCTTTCACCTGTTTCTTGACATCATTCTTAGTCTCAGCCAATAAGCACCTGAGAGAAACTAGAGTTTTTCTTGGAGATGAGTAAACAAACTTTCCGCAGTGTCCAGTATCTCTGATCCTGTGCATATATGACTTTTCTTGTGAGAGGCAATAAGCCTTTATCTCATTCCTTTATGCAGATCCCACACCTTTACCCCTTTTTACCTCTGTGACCATGTGAGGAAGAAAATGAAACTTTAACGTTCATTTAATTGGACACCTTCCTAAGTAGGGAAGCTTCAAAGGGATGTGGGATTAAGGGGAATGTACTGAATGACAAGGTAGTCTCCTGATGTCGTATTGAATCTGAAATTTCCTAAGTTGTGATTTTAAATGAGCAATTACTTGTGCACTCACTAAATGTACCTTCACATTCTTATTGATATAATAGGCTGGCTGGACCTAGGATTCCCTGGGGCATTGAGTCTTTAAGAGCAGGGAAAAGAGAAAGAAAATCAGACAATTTCTCAGACTCTTTTGGATTTATGTTCTTTTAGTTCTTTCTGAAGAACTAAAGACCAATAAAGTATGTGACTGCTGGGGCTATTCCACACTATGTTGGCAACTCTGTATGAGCATGGTTGCCTTGGCTAACCTGGCTGGAATGGTCGCTGTGTCCTACTCATTGGTCAGTGAGGAACACTTATAGACCTGGGGTTTAGAGTTAAAACTGGGCCTGAGGACAGAGAAATGTGTTTGTTATATAGGACTAGGACACAAGAACAGCTGTTTCCTGCTATGGTCCTCCAGTCAAACCCTCTAAATGTAGTGTTAGTGACAGGACTGCTTGTTTAGAGGTGCCATCTAAGCTCATGGGGTCTGAGGTAACTGGGTAACCACTAGTTCATGGCTAGGATTCTCTGCTACATAATGGGTTATTGGTAAGCATGCTTTTAAATGTCAAACTGTGCTTTTTTATCAGAAATCTTTTCAACAGGTTAAAATTCATTGTAAATGTTGTCAACATATTAATTTTTTTGACAATGTGGGAATGTCATATCATATACACTACACTCCTTTTCCAAAGCTCCCATGTTCAAATTCCTAGCCATGTGTCAATTTTTTAATACATCAATTGAAGTATATTTTGTTCATATCGTCACTAGAATATGATCAGATTCTCAGTGACAAATCCTTTAAAGAAAACTGAGGTCATATTTTCTGCATCGTGGCACCACCCCCAAAAAGAAGCCAGTCTTGAAGAGCTGTATACATCATCACCTTGATCACAGATTTTATTATGTATTTATTTGTTATAATTTGTTCACTTTAAATTCACACTGCTGCTCTCTCCTTCTTTACCTTCCAGTACCATCCAGTATCCTTCTTCTACCCTTATATCCTTTCTCTAGTTCACTAATAGTGGAGGTCCTCCTCGCCCTTCTAACTGACCCTAGCTTATCAGGCCTCATCAAGTCTGGCTGCATCATCTTCCTCAAGCTGATTCACAGGGCATTGTTGTCCTTCTGTCCTCAATTCCTGCTACTTAAGACACTCTTCCTGCCTTCTCTCCTGCAGGCTTCCCACAACTCTGATGGAAAGGAGAATTTCATAGGAAATCCCATTTAGTGCTGAGTGTATTAAGGTCTGTCTCTGCATAATATCGGACCATGGATCTCGCTATGCAATCTCATTTGATGCAGATGGAGGCATCTTTGTGGATACAAGAACATAGCACTGATTAATCAGTTGAGGTATTTTCTGGTGAAACCCAAGAAGCATTTATCTCATCCTTTTATCTAGATCCCACACCTTTACTCCTGTTATATCTGTGACAATGTCAGGTAGGAAATGGAAATTTACTGTTTATTTTATTGGACAGCTTCCTAAGTAGGTAGGCTTCAAAGTGATTGGAATTAAGGGGAGGATACCAAATGACTAGGTGGTCTCCTACTGTGGTCTTCGATCTGAAATTTCCTAGGTTGTGACTTTGAATTGAGCTAAATACGTACTCACTAAATGTACCTTCACAAACTTTTTGATATAATAGGCAGGCAGTGTCTAGAGTTACCTTGGGTATTGAGGCTTTAAGAGCAGAGAAAATAGAAAGAAACCATACAATTCCAAGGACAGACTCTGAGAAATGAAACTTAGATGGCATACACATTTACCAAGACCAGGAAGCAGATTTGCAATTGCCAGACCTTTTCAGAAACCAGACAATTCCTGGGATTGGTTTGGCTGAAACAGAAAACCTGTGAGTGTAAAAGGAGAAATGAGGGGAAATGAAATATTTGACAGCTGGTTCTGTTCCACACTCCTGTTGCCATACCTCTATGAGCAGGGTTGCCTTGGCTGACCAGGGTGGATGGGCAACTATGTCCTACTCAGAAGTCAGTAAGGTACCCTCTTGTTCTGGCATTTACATATAAAACTGGGCCTTCAGGAGAGTGAAATGTGACAGTTTTATATGCCTAGGAAAAAAGAGCAACTGTGTTTCTTCTTGTGGTCCTCCAGACAAACACTCTAAATGTAGTGTTAGTGACAGGACTGTTATTTCAGAGGTGCCAACAGAGCTCTTGAAGTCAGAGGTAGCTGGATAATCACTAGATCATACTGTGCTACCTCAGACCCTATGAGCTCAGGTTGCACCTCTGAATGAGCAGTCCTAGCATTCACACTACCTTTTGAGAATTTGTCTGGAGAACCACAGCAGTAAACTCAGCTGTTTTTAAGTCCTAGATAAATAACACTGACCCATTTCTCTATCCTGATGGCAGAACATTAACTGTAAACCCCAGGAACAGGAGGAATGCTCACTGATCACTTTGTAGGACACAGCTGCCAATCATGCCAGATCACCCAAGGCAACCCTGTTCATAGAGGTTTGGCAAAACTAGTGTGGAACAGCATCAGCTCTGAAATAATATTTTGCCCCTTAGTTCACCTTTTTACACACTCAGCTCTTTAACTGGTTCAGACAAACCAGTCAAGGGAATTGTCTGGTTTCCTTCTCTTTCCCTTGCTCTTAAATATTCAATAACTCAGGGAATCCTAGACCCTGCCAGCCTATTATATCAATAAGAATGTGAAGATACATTTAATGAGTAAAGGAGTAACTACGCAGTTCAAACTGACAACCTAGGATATTTCAGATTCCACACCACAGTAGGGGATCACTTTGTCATTCTGTACATTCTCCTTAACCCCACATCACATTTTAGCTTCCCTACTTAGGAAGCTGTCCAAATAAATAAACATTAAAGTTTTATTTTGTACCTGATATTGTCACAGAGGTAAGCAGGAATAAATGTGTGTGATAAAAGGAAGAGATAAAAACTTTTTGGGTTTCACAAGTAAAAAGTCACCTGTGCACAGGACCAAGATATACTGGACAGTAAGGAAAATTGTTTTACTCATCTCCATGGAAACCTCAAGATTCTCTCATGTGCTGATTGGCTGAGAGGGATAATGATGTCACAAAACTGGTGAAAGCCAGTAAGAGTTTGAGGAGTCAGTTATTAAAAGGACCAAGTAGACAGCCTGCTTGAGAGAAGCCTGAGCAGCCCTACATGTCTCAATCTGGGAAACTGAAAGCACAACACAGAGATGTCAGTTCTGGTGTCCAAAACTCTTAGCTCAGGAAAAGTGTCACATATATTTTTAATGTGGTCATTAATAAAGTCACGTGTCCTTAATATGTGACTTTTATATTATCTCAATTTTCATTATTATTTGTTAAATTTACAGATATGTTCTCAGTCAGTGAATTACTTACTCAGAAAATGTTCCTTTACCAAGGAAACTCTTTGAACAAAAAGCATTTCATTGGTACCTTGTGTATATTTTTAGAGAGACCATCAAGGATATCACATTTGCATGTATTCATCTTGTTGTAGTCCTTCAGGAGAAATGAGATCTTTTGCTACTAAACCAAAATTGGCAATGAAGAGAGAGGGAGATTGACAGAGACAGAGAGAGAAAGAGGTAAGAAAGATTCAGAAATAGACCAACACTGGTAGAAATAAAGATATAATGTGACAGAAAATGAGAGACAAAGACTCCATTCTGTCTGGTTACTTTCATTGGCACATCAACCTCAGAACACACCCTACTACAATATAACTCCAATAGGAATTATATTATCTAACAAGGCTATACCTCCTAATACTTCCCAGAAATTTCTTCAACATGTAAACAGATGAGCTTCACATAGACATTATAATTCAAATCACCAGGAAGTGGAAGAAGATGGAGGGACTTCTAGGCTAACAGAACATATTTATCCTGATAGTTTGTCATTCAATACAATGATGATTATCCCAGAAAATTCTAAGGACTAAAGAACAGGTCTGACAATCTCCTTTGGAGAAAATGTGGAATATTTCCATAACAGAGTTTCTTCAGGTAAGAAAATGACAAGGTATTTTCAAGTAAATGGATAGAATCATGAAAAACCATCCACGATGAAGCAACTAAAATGCAGAAAGACAAATATGTTATGTATTCATTTATTTTGAGGTCTCCTAATATGGGTAGATAAATTTCCAATAGGCCATCTATTTTTAACAAACCTGTCCTCAACTAGGGTGTTTGGGTGGTAGTTAATTGTGTTGGTACCAGGGCATCCTCCAGAAATTTTAAAGCAACCCAGACTGTTGTTATTAAAATACGTTCCTCTCTGCCACCGACTGATAGATCAGTGCCATATTCTTGTATCCACAGAGATATTTACTTCTTCAGCAAATGGGAATGCATTCATCAAATGGGATATTCTTGTATCCACAGAGATATTTACTTCTTCAGCAAATGGGAATGCATCCACAATCCAATATTATGCAGAGAGAGAGACCTTAAAACACCCAGCCCTAAATGGGATTTCACTATGAAATTCTCCCTCATGTCAGAGCTCTAGGAAGCCTGCAGAAGAAGAAGCAGGAAGACTGTCATAAGTAGAGGGAATTGAGGACACATGGAGATAAATATCTTGAGAACCAGAACACAGAAGAAGACAATGCAGTCATCCTTGATGAGACCTGATTAGCTAGTGTCAGATAAAAGGGGGAATAGGCCCTTACCTTTCAGTGAACTAGAGAAAGGATACTAGGGGTAGAAGAAGGAGGGTGGGTGGGAATGGAAGGAGAAGAGGGAGTTTGCAGCAGAGGGTATACAAATCATAATAAATAAATAAATAAGAAAACCTGTGATCAAGGGGATGAATTATTGAGCTCTTTATTACTGATGGCTTCTTATTGGGGGTGGTGCCAGGGTATGGCAAGGATATATTTTGTTTACTTTAAGGGACTTTGCACTGAGACTCTAATCATGTTCCAATGGGTATATGAACAACACATAATTGAACTGAGGTATTTTAAAGAAAAAAGAAAATTTTAGTATGAAACATGGGTAGGAATTTGAACATGGGAGCAATGAAAAAGGAATGTAATATATATTATCTAAATTCTCCACATAATTAATAAAAATAATATGTTTAAACTTTTACAATCTAGCTAGGATTCTCTGCTACCTAATGAGTTCCTGGAAAGCATGCCATCCAATGTCAAACTCTGTCCTCCTTTAGTGGAATATTTTCTCCATGATAAAAGTCATTGTAAAAGTTGTCAACATATTATTTTTATTGACTATATGGAAATTTAATATAATACACACTATAGTCCTTTTTCATTGCTCCCAGGTTCAAATTCCTACCATGTGTTAAACTACAATATTTATCTTTAAAATACAATTGAAGTATGTGTTGTTCATCTACCCATTGGAACATGATCAGAGTCTTAGTGTCAATTTCCTTAAAAAAATGAATTCATCCTTGCTGTACCCTAGCACTCCCCCCCAAGGAGAAGCCATCAGGCCTGAAGAGCCTTATAAATAATTACCTTGATCACAGTTTTTCTTATCTATTTATTATGATTTGTTCATTTTGTATACATTCTGCTCCCCACTCCTTTTCTCCCCAGTACCACCCACTCTCCTTCTTCTACTTTTATGCCCTTTCCCTAGTTCCCTGACAGGGTAGGTCCTTCTACCCTTTTAATGGACCCTAGTTTATCAGGTCTCATCAAGGCTGGCTGTATCTTCTTCATCTGCGGCCTGATTCTCAGGGTATTGTTCTCCTTGTGTCCTCAATTGCTTCTACTTATGACACTATTCCTGTCTTCTCTCCTGCAGGCATCCCAGAGCTCTGAAATGAGGGAGAATTTCATAGGGAAATCCCATTTAGTGCTGGCTGTATTAAGGTCTCTCTGTGCATAATATCGGTCTGTGGGTCTCTGTATACAAATCCATTTGATGCAGAAGGAAGTCCTTTGTGGATCCCAGAGAATGGCACAATCTATCAGTTGAGGGCAGAGAGCAAAATATTTTAATAACTGCACCCTGGTTTGCTTGAAATTTTCCATAGGATGCCTTAGCCCAACATTTCAATGAACAGCCACCCAATACCCCTGGTGGAACTCTGGTTTTGTGACAATAGTTGGCCTATTGGAACTTTATCCCCCATTATTAAGAGACCATCTAATAAATCAATACACAGCATATTTGTCTTTCTACATTTTAGTTACTTCACCTAGTTTGATTTTTCCTCATTCCATCCATTTGCCTGAATTATCTTGATGCCATTTTCTTAAAAGAATAATACTCCCCTTTGGAAATATTCCCCATTTTCCCCAAAGGAGATTGTCAGTACTTTTCTTTAGACCTTAGAATTTGCTGGGTATTTAATCTTTTTTTTTTATGACAAACTATGTTCTTTTAGCCTGGAAGTCCCTCCATCTTCTTCCACTTCCTGGTGATTTGAACTGCTGTGTCCCCTTGAAGCTCTCTATTTACATGTAGATTCCCCAGTAAAGAAATGGCAGGGAAGGGTTAAGTCGTAAGGCCTTGACAGATAATATTATTCCTATTGGAGTTAAATTATAGAATGGTGTGCTTTGAGGTTGATATGCCAATAAAAGTGATCACACACAATGGAGTCTCTGTCTCTCAGTCTCTGTCACATTATATCTTTGTTTCTGTCATTTTTGGTCTCTCTATTTCTGAATCTATCTCTCTAGCTCTTTCCCTGACTATGTCAGTCTCCCTCTCTCTTCATTATTGCATGTGTTTCAGTATGACCATCTTTCAATTCTGCTGAAGGACTGAAACAACATTACTACTTGCTGAGATGACATCATGGATGGTCTGTGTTAAAATACCAGACCAAAAAATGCTTTTTGTTCAAAGAGTTGCCTTGGTCAAGGAGCTTTTTCACAGTAAGTAATTCACTGACTGAGGACATATCTGTGCATTTAACAAATGATAATAGAGAAGGACAACATGGCAGAGCCAGGAGAACACTGCATCTGAGCAGCAGAACAGCATTTTCCACATGCTGACCAAGAGACTGAACACTGGGCCCTAAAACAACAGTGATAATGTTTCCTAGGTGAGAGGAAACCCCCACAGCATGGGAATCAGTTGGGTCCACTCTCAGGTCACCCATCCGGAACCCAGAAGAGATCCTAGGTTGAGCAGGCACTAGGTCCCCAGACCTGAGCCACATGCCTGCATGTCCTGATCACCTTCCCAGGCAGAACAGTGAACACAAAAACACCAGAGACTGGGAGTCCCAGTTGTGAGACAAACCCACAAGTAAAGAAGGAAACATTACTGGCCATGATTCACCCAGTCTTTCTCTGAAAAAGGTCTTGCAGAATGGCAGGTGGAAGCAGCCATCACTGAACTAGGCTCAAGCCAGTAGCACAGAGACTTGCACCCAGCTTTCCATTACAGACAGAGCTGTGCGCCCCAGGGCAACAGAGACTGGGAGTCCCTGTAGGGAGTAAACCTCACAGGGAAGGAAGGAAATGGAGACTGGAATTAGGTCATCCAGTATATCCCTGGAAAAGTTCATACAGACAAGCACGTGCATGCTGCCAGCCCAGAGACATGCTCTCTACCAACTATTCCTCACAGACAGAACTGTGCACACCAAAGATTTGGAGTCCCTGTCAAGAGAAATCCTCACAGGGTACAAAGCAAATGAGACCGACATAGGCAACACAGTATATCCCTGGAAAAGGTCCCAGAGACCGGCCCAACCCAGGGACTTGCTAGCCTGCTGCTACTAAGAGAGCAGTGCTCACCTGCCACAGATTATTGCATGGGTACTGGGGCAGAGAGCCCCAACCTCAGACCTACAGAAGCCCCAGATCCCCAAGACCAACCACCAAATACTGCTCCAAGGGGCACACAGTTATTCCTAACAAAATGACTAACCCACTGGACACCCAGGTTACAAAAGAAACTTACAACAAGAAACTTAACAAACTTACAACACTAAACTTACAACAAGAAACACAGAAGCAGGGCAGCTGTCTTCAGGACATGTCTGGGAGAGAGGAGAACCCTCTCGACTAACAAGGACCACAGTTACCACTCAGGTCTCTACCCTGAGATGAGATGTGGCAACTCCTGAAAAACACTGGCCATGCAGTGACCATACCCAAAAAGTTGAGGAGGCTTCCTTAAGGAAGAACCATATTCTTGCCAAGGGGTTTCTCTCCATCACAGGATTTTAGGAACCACCAGAAACTAACTCCAAACACCTAAGATAGCCTAATGGGTAGAGGCCAGCATAAATGCTCAACCAACAAAAGACAGAGCAATACAGAATCTCCTGAAACCAGTTATCCAGGGGCAAGTAGCCCTGCACACCCCAGCATAATTGAAATTCAAGAAGATAACCTAAAATCTATGCTCATGAAGACTATAACAGAGGAAACAAAATGCATAAAGATCTAGAGGAAGATAAACCCAAACAAATTATGGCCATACATAAAGAAATAGAGGATGTTAAAACACATTATGGCCATCTGTATAGAAATACAGGAAGTTGCAGCCAAACAATTTGTGAACTTTAGAGAGAAAATAATTAAAACACTGAAAGAGATAAAAGAAACAGAGGATTGTTCAAACAAAAAGCTGAAGGAACTGAAGGAAATACAGGAAAATACAGTTACACATGTGAAGGAAATTAACAAAACAGCTAAAGGTATAAAGATAGAATTGGAGAAATTAAAGAAAACACAAATGGAGGAAATCATGGAGAAAAAGACTTAGGGAAGAAAACAAGAACTATGGAGGTTAGCATAACCAATAGACTACAAAAGACAGAGGAAAGAATGTCATTTATGGAAGATATAATGGAAGAAATAGATGTATCTGTCAATGAAAATGTTAAATCTAAAAAAATCCTGACACAGACCAGCCAAGAAATTCAAGAAAACATAAAAAGACAAAACCTAAGAATAATAGGAATGCAGGAAAAAGAAGATTCCCTCCTCCAAGGCCCAGAAAATATTTTGAACAAAAATCATTGAAGAAAATTTCCCCAACTTAAAGGAGAGGCCAATAAGAATACAAGAGGTCTACAGAAACACCCAATAAATTAGACCAGAAAAGAAAATTCTCTCACCACAAAATAATCTAAACAGTAAGTACAAAGAAAAAAGAAAAAAATACTAACAACTGCAAGGGGAAAAGGCCAAGTAACATATAATGGCAAAACCATCAGAATCACTCCTGAATCTCAACAGAAACTATGAAAGCCAGAAGAGCCTTTGTGAATACATGCAGGCCCTAAGAGATGTTAGCCCAGGCTACTATACCCATAAAAAACTCTCAGTCTTCATAGACTGAGAAAACAAGTTATTCAATGGCAAAAACAAATTTCAACAATACCTACACACAAATCCAGTATTACAGAAGACACCAGATGGAAAAATACAACCCAAAAAAACTAGCTACTTTCAAGAAAACATAGGAAAGAATTAACTTCACTACAGAACAAAAGGCAACCAAGCATACAAACTTGCTACCACAGACAACATCATAACCAAAGGCTCTAAAAGCCACTGCTCATTAATCTCTCTCAATATCAATGTACTCAATTCTCCAATAAAAAGACACAGATTAACAGAATGGATGGGTAAACAAGACCCA